>NC_133621.1:110674171-110794171 GCF_048593235.1 Sminthopsis crassicaudata
GGAATGACCCATGACTTGGTCCTGCTCATAAGAGCCTCGAGTGGAAGCCCACCAGTCCCAATCCAGTCGGTCACTCAACAAACATTTGTTAAGTGCTTACTGTGTGCCAGGCCCTGAGTCAAGGGGGGATACAAAGAAAGAAATTCCTCCCCTCTACCAAATATCCCTGCAGTCAAGGAGTGTATATTTTAATGGAGGAACAAGATATATATAGAGTAAGTGAAAAATAACCTGAAATGGGAGGAAACGGAGGGTCCTGGAAAGGGCCTAACTCTAAAGTTGAAAGAAAACTCAAAGATCCTATAGTATTTAACTCTTTCATTTTACCTATAAGGAAACAGGTGTCAATTAGGGGACGTGACTAACCCAAGGTCATCATTAATAGTAGTATCTATTCAAATATGACTCTTTCCCAAGAGAGCAAAGAAATGTCATAGATGTCCCAAGATATACATGTGATATCTATGACATTTCTTTACTCTCATATGTGTGTACATATATTTTAGTATTTGGCTTTAGCATATATTATGAAATTTGTCTGTCTATAGTTTTATCTACCTAATTAGCCTTAGTTTTTTTTTTTTTCTTTTGTTGCTATTACCCATCAATTTACATTCCTCAAGCACACTCTTTCTGCAGATGAAAAAAAGAGGCATGAGTGTATATTGGCTAGTGATGGAGAAGCTAACTCCCCCTCCCCCCAAAAAAAATCCCAAAAACAAAACAAACAAACAAACAAACAAAAAATCCAACCATAATGCAACAACTTAAAAGTATTTGAATATTGACTCTGGATAATCTACAACCTAATCAGAGAATCTCAGAATTGTAAGAGACCTCAGAGACCATCTCTTCTAGTTCAGTTCTGACAAATGGTTGTCTGATTGCTTCTTGAAGACCTCTAATGATGGGAAGGACATCTAGGTGGCACAATTGGATAAAGTGCCTGATCCAGAATTAGGAATGCCTAAGTTCAAATCCAACTTCAGACATTTACTAGGTGTGTGATCCTGGGCAAGCCATTTTATCCTGTCTGTTTCCTCACCTGCAAAATGAGCTGAAGAAGGAAATGGCAAATCATTCCAGTATCTTTGCCAAGAGAAGGCCACATGGGCATTGAGTGAGACATGATTGAAATGACTAAACAGCAGCGATTGAAAATTTCCAAAGTGACCCATTCTAGAAAATTCTACTTGTTAGATAATCACCTTGATAAGTGACTGTAGAATTCAAATTTTTCCATTAATACCAACTGGTATAGCCTTCATGGAATCAAATGGGCGGAATACTGGAAGGGCATTGGAAAAATCACGTGGTATTCTAACCGTGATCCTGTTCCTTTCAGGTGGGTGATCCCTTGGGCAGAGAAAGTGTGGTGTGGAAATAAATGCTGCTTCATTTTCATACTCCCTTTTTACTAGAGTGAAATTTCAGTTTAGATTCTTTTTTTAGAGAAACTGATTTAAAAGGGATATTAAATATGGACAACATTTAAAAGACCTTTTCTTGAGTTTTTTTTCCTGTTTCTAGTAGTATCCAGGTCAGATCCTATATCTAATGTAGGACGAATATCAAACAAAGTTGTTCTTATGTAATAGACCCCTCCAGAAATCTGCCAGTATCCCACAATGCTATGGAATGAGAGAGACTCATTGGCAAGAGTCTAATAGAATGAATAGGGGTATGCAGTATGATCTCTCCCTGCCTAAAAATGAGGGCACTGAACACCATTGCTTCCAACAGCCCTTCACGTCTCTGCTCCCATAACCTCCAAGGGGAAAGAAGGATGTAGAAGAAGCAAAAAAAAAAAAAAAGGAAAAAAAAAGGGGGGGGGAGGCTGCTTGTACTTGGGGAATTCCTTCATTGCCATACATTATCACATCCAATGGAATGATAGATAGACATTGATGATTTTACCTTTTCTCGCCCCCTCCTCAAATTCCATGGCCAGGGCAATGGCTATGTCCAAAACCATGAGCCTCATTGTGTACCCTAACTCATCAGCTCTCCCTCAGGAGGTGGTTAGCTTGCTTCCTTGGCAGTCCCCTCGAAATGTGTCTGGCTGGTCACAGCATTGATCAAATTTCTTAAGCCTTTTGCAAACAATCATTTTCCAGAGACTCAGAAACTTAAGAAGGTAAAATAGAATACAAGGCCTGGCCTGACCTTTATCTAGGCCTTTGAAATAATGGTTGGTATAAGTAGGAAGAAAAGCTACATTGTGTAAGTTTAAAAGCTGAAAATGGTAAAAGGGAGCTGTTTGAAGAAAGGAAACATCCATTCAGGTTCAAGTTTATTGTCTCTGTTCCTCTGCACTTGTGGAAAGTGCCTGTTTTAGTGAACTGGAAGGGAACCATAGATTGATTGGGATTATGGCATTAGGCAGGTTAGGGGGCAGAGTGCCAGGTCTAGAGTCAGGAAAATGTATCCTGCCTCAGACACTGTTGGTGTGACTCTGTCCAACTTATATCAATCATCCTGCTTGTCTCAGTTTCCTCATCTGTAAAATGAGCTGGAGAAGGACATGACAAACCACTTCAATACTGAGTCCAACATGACTAAATATTACGCAGGTTTCACTAAACAGTTTTCCTTGGAGACAAAATTAACAATTATTCCCCACATCCTTTGAAAAAGTCACACAGTTTCCCTCTCCCCTAACTGTTCATTGAAGATTTGAACAGGAAGCTCAAAGTCTCTCTTCCAGTTTCTACTTTCCTTTAGATCTGCTGTGGCCCTTGGATGACTTATTGTTCCTTTTTATAATGCCTCAGTTTCCTCTTCCCAGAATAGGACTAATCATTCATTCTAAAATACTATTAGCAAATTAAATCTCATGTTACACGTGGACTTTGTATCAATTCCATTCAGCCTGACAAATGTGAAATGCCTACTTCATGCAAAATGCCTTAGATTCTTGAAAATATAGCCTTAGAATAAATAGGAGGACATCAGGAGAGATTTGAGATTTGTCAAGTTTTTCACCAGGTTTATAAACCCTGTATATTTGGGATTATTCCCTTTTCTAGACTGATCTTATTCTGTGGACATGCCAGAGATTAGTAACTATGGCTTTGGGGTGGTCACTGATGGGCAGCAATTCCCCACATTCCCCAACCATACTTTCTGCTCCCCAGTCAGCATTCCCGTCTCCCTCCCACTGGAGATAACAATTGCAAGCATAGTTTTATCTATTTAATTATATATATCATACACATACACAAATATATAATATAATACATACATATAGATAGATAGATAGATAGATAGAGAGAGAGAGAGAGAGAGAGAGAGAGAGAGAGAGAGAGAGAGAGAGAGAGAGAGCTAGAGAGGGAGGGAGGGAGGGGGGGGAGTGGGATTGAAGATAAAGGCATATTGGCCATAAAGACTGCTAACCAGGAGGTTGATCAGGAGGGACAATCCACTTTATGTTGATTAATTATTATTTCTACAATCTGAAGATTTTTGAAAGCTATTTACAAACAAATCTTCAATGCCCCCTTCTCCCACATTTTCATACATTAGCCCTTCTATAAAGCTGAGATTGTATTATGTTGTCTTAGAATAGAATATGGGAAGATAAGGTAGAAATCTCTTGGGCAGGAATGAATAAATTCCAAAAACTGTGCCATAGAAGACTAATAAGTTCCCTAGTAAATCCCTTCCAGGCTACTGTGTCCTTTACTTTTCTCTTTTTTCCTTTCATTTCTCCTATATTTTATATCTTTGGTGAAATAATGATGGGCACTTTCCTAGCATGGACTCACTATCAGATAGTTATTCTGGGAGAAATGTTAACTCACCGACCATATAATACAAAGGATTTGGGGTCTACAAAGCAGAGGCCCCCAAATTGCTCTTTTTATACTTAGTATAAGATACAATAATTCAGGTAGAGAAGTCACACCCTCTTATTATTATTATGGTACCATGACATATGTTACCTTTGTGTGCATACTTCCTAGGAGGCCATAATGGGCAGATTGGGCATCAAAATAATTCCTTTATGGAGAGCCTATGAAACATTCCATTGCTTTGATGAATGCTTCTTTCAAAGTTATGGTTTCAGGGCAGAAATGACATGTCTGCTCCCCAGCTGATGCTGGAGTGGAATTTTTTTTCCTCTTGTCAATACTAATAATAGGCTCTCTCTCTCTCTCTCTCTCTCCCTCTCCGTCCCTCCCTCTCTCTCTCTCTCTCTCTCTCTCTCTCTCTCCTCCCCCTATCTCCCTATTCCCCTTTACCCCCCTGCTCATTTTTCAGTTCAGCCCTCTAGCTTCTTTGATGAATTGAATCTCCAGAGCAATTAACCAAATTACCCTTTGGAAATGTCCTTATGATCATGGGCCTAATACTAGAGACATTGACCCATACTGTCCTCCCTTCCTACTTTGCTCAAGGGAAGTTCTCTGTTCAATTCCTCCCTGGGGTGCCATGTTCTGGCAAGTCTGTGGAGCAGAGGCAAGCTTGCTTACAATATCAGCATAGTCTAATGTTGCATCCTAGCAGGTTGCTGGATCCTTAGTGATTTTTAGGGACTAAAAATCAAACAGGAGACTTAAAGATACTCAGCTTAGAGATGCCTCTGCAGTTGATTTTGCCCCGGGGAAGATGAGAGTTGAAAGGAGCTGCACTGGTCAAATGAAAGAGGATCCTCACAATCCCTCATCTCATTATAAGGAAGGAGTCTGGACCTGGGTCTGCAGGCCCTATCAGGCTGTACAGAACCTAGAACTCCAAGTCCAAATGAAAAACTGGCAGAGCCTTTGGGAGGGGAGGCAGCAGCCAGGACTGCTGCTGCTGTTGCTACATAAAGTTGAGGGTGGAAAGAGAGAAGGGAGAGGAAGCCCACCTGGTATATGCCAATAGGTAAAAGTAGTTCAGAAACAGCATTTGTAGCAGGAATGAAAATGAAAACCTGACAAAAGAGCAGGATTTTTCCAAGGTCAAAATCTAGAATTTGAAGGTCCTCTCTGTCCTTTGGCTATTACAGATCCCGTGCTCACCACTGTACTGTTTAGAGTAAGATTTTTTTATTTTTTTTTAAACATGAGGCCCTGGATAGATTTCAGGGGGTCCATGAATTGGTTTTGTTCTTTAAAGAGATTTTGTAAATTACACAGGGTGTTCCAAAATTATTTCAGTTTTAAGATAGTTTAAAACTACATTGAGACTTCAGGGACATTGCATTTCAAAACATAAGATTTCTATAGAGTTTATTTTATGCAAGTTATAAATATTATTCTGATGATGGATTATAGACTTCAGCAAGGCACCCAAGGAGTCCATGACACAAAAAAGGTTAAGAGCTTCTGATTTTGAGAGTTCAGTCCCATTCCTTGACAGTTGTGCCAGACATCCCAGCAGATGCTTGCATGCAAATTCCCTTCAGTTCAGTCTTCAAGCCTGTCAGCAATTGCTGACTGATGTGGGCATTGTGCCCAGAACAGGAGTCTGGTGTCCTTGAGCATGGTAGGACAGCCTTCACCTGTCTGTCAGGTGGTTCAGGGCCCAGGTGAGGTATGGGAGTCTGGGGTGGTTGTTTATTGACATGTCTCACTCACCCTCTTGGAAGGCTAGCTCACATCTCATCCTGGTCCAGATGTCAGAGAAAGGAGGGTAAGACACGATGGGACTCCAGAGTCTGCCTCAGTAACAGCAGCTGCATGATGGTGGTCCCAGGCTAGGTGGGGGAAGTAGCCGTGACTGTAACCTAAATATGAGTCTGGTTCAGTGTGGTTTAGACATCTGCTCTACTTGTCACCTGAAAGGCAGAGCTGAGTGAGAACTGCTGGGATGGGAGATCAGGGCTGAGGTGGGGGGGGAGTGAGAGATGTGGTCAGGATGCACAGGACCTGTCTTTTTGCTTCCTCGTTGCATCTTCCTAGCCCCTTCCTCATTCCTTCCCATATTATCAGTTTATTATCTGTTTTCTTTTTTCCTCTACTATTGCAATTATTCTTTGTTTGTTATTGACTTTCATTATTGTTAAAATAAAAAAGGATTTGGAAAGACATGCTGCTGCTACTGCCCTTTCTTGGCTATCTTGATCCCCCCTTCATAATGATGTTAAGCTGGATAACCCCTACTCTCAATTGTCCTTTTCACATTATTTAACACCCGCCATCCTCCCAATTACATCCTTTTCTATTCTGTTATATCTCTGTGTCTTCTGCCTTTTCCTTTGGTCTCATAATTCAGAGGAAATTCCTGGTCAATCCCATGATGTTTATCTCCAGAGCCTTTCTTCTAGCCTTCTCTCCTGCTTCCATCCTTTGACAAACCAGCCTTTGCCAGCTTGGGCCTTCATCTGGACAGGCTTTTGCTGCTGCTGTGCCTTTCACAGACAGAGGGTCAGTCTTGCTGATTTTCATTCAATGGTTTCTGATTCTCTGTCTTCTTTATGTTTCTTCTCCCTCCCCTTCCCCCACATCGTCCCTCTTCTACCTCCTGTGGTTCTCTCTATTCACCTATCCATTCTTTGCTGATCACCTCCTTTCTCCCCTTATTTGTGGGCCTTTGGGCTCTCTTCACCCGTGCCCCAGTGAGGTTCATGATTTTTGCACCTGCTGCCTCCCCTTTCTTCCTGGTCTGTATGTTCTTTTTTAACAGTAGGCAGTTGGAGCCAATATGTCTCCTTTTGCCACACACATTATATAGTGTATCATTGGTACATGGCATTCTCTTTTGCGCCTGTTCTCCACACCTGAAGCAATGGAGCATGAGACACCCCACACCGAGATGCTCCCCTGATCCACATTTCTAACAAGTGCATAGGTGTTCAATGCATCTGGGCTGGCTTTCTCCACTCCCAAACAAAAGATTTCATGCAGGGTCCCTAATCCAATTGCTCCCACTTCCAATTGCTCATGTCAAACCCCCCCCTTACACGTATACCCCCAATCCATCCAGTCTTTTGATTGCTTTGAAGACTCGTGCTATCACAATATCTCATTAAACATAACTGTGCTGTCTCTAACGAACATTTCATTTACAAATAATATAAATTTTACCTTCATTCTCAGCTTGTTTAACATTATTACTAGTGTCCAACCAGGAGATGTCAATTCTTTCTCCAAACAAATCTTCCAGAATAAATCATAAACGGCCCCTGCAGTTTTTGTTGTTGTCCTCTTATCATGTGCCTTTCCTTTTTCTCACAGTTGTAGTCTGTTTCTTTTTTTCCCCCTTAAGAGCCTCCCCCTTTGAGGTAGATTGTGTCTGTATCTGTGTGGCTCTGTGTGTGCGATTGTGAAAAAGATGAGAAAGGAAGGAAGGAAGGAAACAAGAAAGGAAGGAAGGAAAAATTTGTCAAAAAGTTAATGCATGCTAATCATTGGGCTCAACATTGATGATACAAATGCAAATAGTAAGATATTCCCTGCTCTCAAAAAGCTAACCCTCTAATTGAAGGTTCAGTAAGGACAATTTACATTTGAGACATCACAATTCCTAAACGCTTATGAATTTCAAATGACCAAAATCGAAATTGTCAACCTGCTGGAGAGAAAATTCTCTCAACTAATATAATTTCTCAATTAAAAACTGTTAAGAGTATCATGCCATTAGCAGTATCCTGAGACATTCTTTTACCAACAGAACAACTCAACCACATGAAATATGAAGATTCCTGAAAAAAAGCCCAGAAGTATTTATGGGTTATTACTAGAAACAATGTCAAGATTTGGGACTCCTTCAGTTCCTTTATTAGGTAAGCTGGCAGTTAGGGGTGGTGGTAGAGAGAGGCATAAGGGCAGGGCAGATGAAGCCCTGGCAAATGACAAAGCTTGGTAGCTTTCTGTTGCACTGGAAGAAATGAAATTGGTAATTCCCATTTTATTCAAGCCCTGTAGGCAGTCAAACAGCCCAGATGGGCTTTGGTATCCCCAGCTGCAAAGATGTGAGCTTCTGCAGCAGCAAGTGTGTCCAAAAGGCATTACCCTGATGCAGAAATGTCATCTGGTAATTGGAAACTCCATGTTGGTAAAACAAACACATTAAGAAACATGTTTTTGTCACCCCATTCCTATTCTTTTTATAGTCTCATCACTATCTATGTTGACCCTTTATTGACTTGTGGAATTTCCTCTATCCCCCTCTCCACCACATGCACACCTTACTCCTCACTAATTCCTTTGTTATCTTCTCTGGAGGCCTCCTATTTCTGCAGGAAAGAAAAAATTCCAGAAATATGGAGGAAATAAACTTTTAAACTAGATGAAATACTGAATTTGTATTAACTCTCATAGATTCTACCTGATGACAGACCAGGTGTGTGTGTGTGTATGTGTGTGTGTGTGTGTGTGTTTTCAGCATCGCTTACCCTGTTTCTTCCTCTGCATCAGTGGACTCACCCTTATAATCAGAAGAATTATTATTATAGCTAGCAGTCATAGAGAGAGTTTGGAGGCCAACTAATCAAATCTATTCATTTTACACATAAGGAACTGAGAGCCAGGGAAATGATTTGTCTAAGGTCTATGGTAAAAAGGTAGTTTTTTTAGTTCGGGTTTTAAAGAATTGAGTTTCTAACATTTCTTGAATGCTAAGATTATTCTAAGAATGGAACTGTAAAAATATCATATATATATGTATGTATACACCTAAATATATGCATATTTATATTTCTATATCTATCTATACATATATATTTTCCCCTTATGTCCAACCTAAATTCCCACTCTTTATGTTTCTATTCATTCCTTTGTGGAACTGGAAATTAGAGCATGAGAGCTTTATTCACCAAGGTTCTTATATCAGCCAACTGCTTGTCCTACCTCACTCCCCCCTCACTAAGCCATATATTTACCATACCTTTTACTACCTTCCTTTGGCTTTCTGAGGCAACAATACCAGTAAAACTTGCATTTCTAAAACACTCAGATTTGCAAAATGCTTTACATATATTAGCCTCTTTGATCACAAAGGTATTATGGTTATGATTGTATCCGTTTTATAGAAGAGGAAAACTAGACTTGAGAATTTATGACTCACCCATGTGGTCACACAGTAGGCATTAGAGGCAGGAATGTGTCCAAGGTCTTTTCTATTTTCAAATCTAATGTTCTTTCCTCATGATGCCATATTTACTTTCATAGTTCAGGGATATGTATAAAGACATTTAGAGAAAGGACTGCTGCCATACAGATTCAAAGGCTTATTATTAGCCAGTGTTTTTCATTAACTCCCTATTAAGTTTCTCTGCCACATTATTGATGGAGCTGTTAAATGACTCCAGACTCATCTTTCCATGAGGCAAGTCATCTGGACTGAATTTCTGTACCATCAAACTTGAAGGAAAGACATTGTCACCTTGAGATTGCCCATCTCCAAAAACCATGGGATAGGTTAGCAGCACGGTTAGGGAGGCCAGATGTTTGGAAATACCATCTTTGAATCTTCAATATAATCATCCTGGGTAAGAGTCTGCGTCCCTTCCCTCCCCAAAATTATCCCCAGGTTCAGTCAATATTCATAACAATCAACATGATTCTTATGAAGATGATAAACAATGGGATGATGGTGGTGGAAAGCTGGATCATAACTTCTGGGCTTTATTCCCAGCTCAATCACTCAGATATTCCCAGCGATTCTGTGAAATGGATATTTACTATCCAAAAATAAATGTTCATTTGTCCAGGTTGCTTTAGGTGCCATCCCGCCGGGAATCATCAGAATGGTCTAGGAACAACTACTTGTCCATTTTGATGCGAAGATTCCTATCCTGTTTCAATGAGAAATAAGAAAATGATACCTCTGATGAGTGTCCACCAAGCTGGATTAAGGAGGTCGTATAATAGTGTATAGTGGGAAGTCTCTAAACTGAGAATCAGAAGACTTACTGATCTACTTGGCTCCTCCACTAAGTTAGGTGATTCAGGAAGTCATAATGTGGGCCCTGGTTTCACCTTGGTTTCCATATTCCAATATAAAGGAGTCAGACTAGATGAACTCCCACTTCTCTTCTAGTTCTTAGCTTCAGGAAAAATAAGGACTTTCAACATTGGACTCTCAACAGTAGACCTTGATCTCATCAGCAACTTACCTATAATGGACCAAAGAAAGGTAGTGAGTGGTGTGTCTTTGAGTGGGGGGTGTGTTTGTGCATGTGTGTTTGTGTGTCTTTGGGAACAGGAGGCATTTCTATGTAGTATTTGCAAGCCTAATGTCCCTGAAGATATCTTTTGTTTGTCCTGGGTATAAATACATGACAACTCCCATGCTAATGGATTCTTCCCTCTGCAGCCTTCCTAGGCCCTCATCCTTCTCTCCCCTCCCACACACAGATATCCAGTCCAAGCAGCATCAGAACAGATTCCCCCACTGCCAAGAGAAATATAGCTGCCAATAAGTGGGTATGTTCTTTCAAGCCAGTGCTCTTGGGTCCTGGCCCAGGGAACACATGCTCCATCAACACAAGGCAGGCGGCAGGCTTGCTGTTCACAAGCTGTAGGGCCTTTAGTCTGCCATGCATGATGCAAGGGCAAGATTAGGCCAAGGAAGACCAGGTCCTGAGCAAAAGTAAGGCAAAAAGAAGTGGAAAACCATGGCTCATTGGTTTCCCAAAGGAGGTCTCCATGTATTCCCTGGTATCCTTAAATCAGCCCAAGATGGCTCACTCTTGCTGAACATTTTTAGCTTCTCACAGGGATAACAACAACAACAATAACAACAACAAACCAACAACAGCCTCACATTTATGTAGCACTTTTAGTTTGGTGGGGTGTTTTACATAAATTAGCTCCTTTGAGCCTTCCAACAATCTTGTGAGGTCAAATTATTTTTATCCCCACTTTATAGGAAGCAAGACTGGCAGAGTGAATCAATGGACAATGTATTTAGATTGAGAATGATTACCCATTTCTGGGTCCTCTGCTAGCTTTCTGTGTGACCTTAGACACATGCCTGCCTTCTTTTCGTTGCATTTTGATGAAAACAAACCCTGTTCCCTTATTATCTCCTATTTTAAGGCTCTAGTATCATCCTCTGGCTTCAGTGCAGGGGTCATTTAGTCTAACTCATGTCTGATCAACAATCTTTTCTTATCTAGCCTGTGCCAGAAGACTTCCAGTGAGGGGAATCTGGAGAGACATAAGTGCTTGATAAGTGCTTTTTGGTTGATGGATAGATCATGACGTAGTCAAGGGTTTACAGTCAGAAAATTTAGGTCCACTTCTCAGTTACTACCTACATGACTTTGGTTAAGTCATTTCATTTCTGTGGGCCCTGACGTTCTCATCTGTAACATGAGGGAGTCTTGATGAATTCCAGGATCTCTTCCAGCTCTAGAACATATGAGCTCACTACTGCCTATTTATCTTTGAAACAGCTCCATTTATTAGGAAGCCTTTTCTTATATTTGATCCAATATAACCCCACCCCCCGCAACTTCCACCCATTGATCCTAGGTCTACTTTCTTAAGCCAAGGAAAACTAGTCAAATTCACTTTTTTCATTAATTAGGGAGTGTGTGTGTGTGTGTGTGTGTGTGTGTGTGTGTGTGTGACAGAGAGAAAGAGATGGAGAAACACACACACAGATAGAGACAGAGAGAGGGAGAAAGAGAGAAAGAAACGCCTTTGGCAGTTTAGTAAAGTCTGTGGACTCCTTCCCAGAATAATGGTTAATGGATTGTGGACTGCATTTATAATTGAAGAAAATGCTAAATTTCAATTAGATGTTAGTCAGGACGGGGGAAGGAAAGATGAATTCCATTCATTCAAGTTTAAGGACTTCCTGAAATATATACACAGGATCTCAGGTTAAGAAATCCTCCTGTTAATACTTGAAGAAGACAGGTGTCCCGTCCCTCCCCTCCCCAAAGACTCGCTCCAGGCTAAATGGATATAATTCCTTCAACTCATCCTTATATGGCAGGATTTCAAGTTCATTTATCATCCTGTTCATTCACTTCCAGATGAGCTTCAGAGCTCCTGCTTATTGACTTCCTTCCTAAAATGTGTACCCAGTTAGTCAACAAGCATTTATTAAGCATTTACTTTACCAGATACTGTGCTAGGCACTGGGAATATAAAGGGGGAAAAACTCTACCCTGTCTTTTCCCTCAGGAAACTTACATCCTAATGAGGGAAACAACGTGTATATAACTACGCACATAGAAGATATGTGTGTATAATAATATTTTCATATATAACAATATCTTATGTTTACAATTATTAACATGTATACATATATATATATTTACCTTTTCTAACAGGAAGAGGAAGGAAAAAGGAGAGGTCGAGAGGAAGGGAGAAAGAGAGGGGCAGATAGAGGGGAAAGGGGAGGGAAGGAGAGAGAGACACAGAAACAAAAGCAGAGACAGAGAGAATAAATGGAAGGCACTCTGAGTAAGGAAGGCATTAATGACTGAAGGTACTGGGGAAGTCTTCCTTCAGAAAGGAGGATTTGAGCTCAGTCTTGGAGGCAGCGGGGAACTAAAACAGAAGGAGGAAGAGCATTCCAGGCACAGGGAACAGGAGACAGCATGCTGTTTGTGAAGAGCAGTAAGTAGACCAAGGTGGTGGACTCATTGAGTGCATCCAGTTGTGTTCTGATGCGAATGAACTCAACAGAACTATCTTGTTCTAAACACTAGCTTCATTTCCATAGGACCTTTTCAGTGGGGAAAGCATTACCTCCATAGCAAAAAAAGAGGGAGAAAGAAGACAAATAGTTTTGCGTGGTTCTTTCTACCTTCATTTGAATTCAGTTGAATTCAATAAACACATATTGAGAAGGGCAGGGCTTGCCAATGTGACTAGAGCGCTTTGAACTCTGGAACAAAGGAAGTAGAAAAACACTCCTTTTAGTGACTGATCACCTGTGTGCTGCACAGACTGCCTGAAGTTCTGATGGTATCTTCTTTATTAGGTTACTGTGTTAACCTTTTTTTTTCAATTAAGTATCATAACTTCATAATGCAAAGAGAGGGATGACACTGGTTTTGGGGTTCCATGGCCAGTTCATTAGATCACCACGCACAACCTTGACATCTGACCAGCTTTGTCTTGTTTGGTCACATGGACAAAAGTCTCTTGCCTTAGAAGGGAAACGGGTAGAGACATCAAATCAGGTGGGTTTTCCATGTTCCTTACAAAACGTCTTAGCAGGCTCAGCTCCTGCTTTCCATTTTTCAGCTTCCCTGGCTCCACTGCTGCTCATGCTTCATTTCAAATCTAGTTGAGTTATTGATGCAAGTGAAGAAAAGAAAGGAAACAAGATTGGTGTCAATTTCTCTTCTCTCTCTCTTTTTAATTCTTTACTTTGAAAGATCAAAAGGAGGGCCAAAGAGAACTCTTTCTTCCTCTTCTCCCTCCTCCTTCCCATAATAGAATGCAGGAGGAAAAATTCCAGCAAACGAAATTGTTCTCAGAAGTCTTTTTATTTCTCCTTTCAGTGGCTTTGATTTAGGTCCCATGGCTTTAATCAAAGTGTTCGAGGAGGCACAGAAATGATTCTGTTAAGCAAATTCCTTTCCTTGCTCACTCTCTTCCCACCCTAATCCTTCTTTCTTTCCTCCTCCCTCCACATTTTTTATTATTTTTTCTTATTAATGTGGGTTGGAAAAAGTATTCTCTGAATTATGGGATAAGGGAAGACTTGCGAGTTAAGTTTGCTTTCTGAACAAATAGCTGGATTCTGGCTCTGCTACATAGTTCTGACAAATCCCCAGAATAGATTGTGCCCTTCTTTCCCTCCCATCTTATGAAATTCACCCTTCATTCTTAGTGAGATCATCAAATGGATAAAGAAATAAACCCATCCTTTTCCATGAGCTGATGAGATATGACTCTCAGTAGTGATAGGAGCTGATTTCTGTTCTCATCACCATAGGAAGGTGAGCTTCTCTTAGCTCCCAGAAATATGCTTTGAATCACTGGGACCCTGTCACCAGATAGGCAAAGGTTTAATGAATCCATATGTAGAGAGCTCCATGCTGGGTGCAAACCAGCACCTGGGGAAGCTTCTGTCTCTGCTAGTTCCTTTCCATCTCTCCTCAAAGATGCCTAAGGAATTCACATCTGGAGTGCAGCAGCAGCAGCAACTCTCATGCTGATGCTAATTGTGGTCTGGGTGTCTGGGGGAAAAGGGGAGTAGCCAGGCCTTTGTAGATTAAAATCAGCACCTTGGAACAGGCAGTCATCGCTAAAGTACACTGAGGACCTCTGTAAGCAGATGGATTCCCTGTTGGGAGATTGGGATCATATGATTCCTCCAGAGAGGGGAGAATTTTCTGAAACAACCAGTGAAGGAATTTGGATTTTTAATTCCAACTGAGTCCATTTCTTTTCTTTGCCTTTTGGAGGAAGATGCAATGTCATGTAGTGGAAAGAGGCCTGGGTTCAAGATTCACATCTGACATATCCTGGGTAGGGTCACACAGTGACCAGTGGGGTCAAACCCAGATAACAAAGGATCCATGAATATTGACTTGTTCAGTTATTTCAATCAAGTCCAACTCTTCACGTCCCCATTTGGGGTTTTATTGGCAGAGATACTGAGTTGCCACTTCCTTCTCCAACTCACTTGTCAGATGAGGAAACTGAGGCAAATAGAGTTAAGTGACTTGCTCAGGGTCACACAGCTAGTAAATGTGTGAGGCCAAATTTGAACTCAGATCTTTTTGACTTTAGTCCTAGCATTCTACTAGGCCACCTAATTGCCCTGAATATTGACTTAGGGAATCACAAATTGACATTATCTAAGTAATACTGTATTTTTCTTTATTTTGTTAAACATTGTTCCATTATGTTTTAATTTAGTTTGGCCATATTTAGGAGTTTTACAGGTTGCACTGCACACTAGCAGTCTGATCCCTCTGTTCTAGACAAATCTCTAAGACTAAATTTCAAGGAAGTTGCTGACATGCATTCATGGGAGAGTTGGATTGCCGGTTGTTCTTTCTCTAGACCAATGACATTACAGGTCTAGTCCCTATTTTTGTCACTTTTCTATTTGGGGCAATAGCTTTGGATATTATCACTAGCTAGTGCTTCTGCCTGATATGCTCCTAGGTCATTCAGGCTCTGGAGAATGAAATAATTGACTTCATTTTGGATGTAACCTGGATGACTACAGCTCTCAAATTACTCTGAGACAACTATAGGTGGAGACATCATGGTACAATGGACAGAATGCTGAACCTGAAGCAGGGGTTCAATCCCAGCTCTGCCATGGAACTTGGGGAAGTAATTTTACTTCTTTGGGCTTATCTTTAAATTAAGGGCCTGAAACCAGATCCACAAGGCCCCTTCCTATGCTATCTTTGCTTAGAACTTCCTCATTTGTTGTCTTTTTCTTCACCTTGAAGGCCATGTTCTTGGTAATGCTGAGAGGCCTGAGAAGTGGTAATAATGACTAGAAACTGGCAAGAATTATTGGACTCCTATGGCAGACAGATCTGATAATAAGACATAATACATACATAATAATGAATTCATTGCTTGGGTCATTGAGTCAGTCAACCTGATTGTGTGGGATGGATTAGGAACAGCCCAGCCTAGAGGTCCTCTTGTCTTCAGAATGGTTTTTCTAACTTTACTTGCATTAGGTCTAAAAGCAACCATCTCTGGATGATCTGGGGAATAACAGAATTGCCTTAAGAAGCTCCATCCTATCAATAATTGTGTTGGGTAAGTGGGAAGGGGGCAAACAGAAAAGGTAAAGCTTTTCCCTGTTGGTCTTGCAAACTATGTAATTTGGTGGGATGAGAAAAAGGGATGTCAGATCTTTAACAGCAGGTCCCTAAAGGGAATATATTTGTTAAACATTATAATTACCCTTCAGTGGCTGAACTCTATAGCAATTGAAAACTCCATAGCAATTGAAAACTCTATAGCAATTGAATCCACGGTGAGAACCATTACCATTTCTCAAATGATGCTTTCATTTAGATAAGGCAGGCAATTATACATCTTGATTAGGTCACCATTCCCAGGGGAGGATAAGTTATTTATCTGAGTAGCCCCCTCCTTGTAAATGATGTTATAGACTTGCAGCTAGAGTACCAAATCCCTCTCCATTTCTCTAAAAATCTGTTTGTTTCTCTTTTGTCTGGTTCTTTTTTTCCTATAAAAATGCATGTAGTCAAGGTTGATAGGGATTGCTTAAAATATGAATTAATTATTCACTAGATAATAATAACCATGAGAACAGCAATATTGGTCTGAGAGTCTGAAGACCCAGAAGGAAGTACCAGTCCTGCTTCTGAACTAAGTCCCTTACTTAACTTCATTTATTAAATTGGAGGAAGGAGTTGGACCGGATGACTGGTGGGGAAAAGCCCTTTCTTTGGAGTTAAAGGATCCAAGTACAAGCTCTATCTTTGATGCTTCCTACCTGTATAACCTTGGGAAAGCCATTTAACTCACTTGGACCTCAGTTTCCTCACCTGAAAAATGAAGAGATAAGTTGTTCTAATTGGCCTCTGAAATCCCTTCTTATTGGAGGTCTTCAAATTCCTTCTAATTAGAGATCTAATAGAGGTCTTCTAATAAGAGGTCTAAATTCTTATGATTGCATCTGTAAGGATTTTTCTAGCTCCAACATTCTGTGACTGTGATTATTTTGTTGTTGTTCAGTTATTTTAGTCACGTCTGACTCATCATGAACCCATTTGGGATTCTCTTGGCAAAAGATACAGGAGTGGCTTGCACTTCTACAAGTCATTTAGACTCAAGTGACTTGCCCAGGGTCACACAGTGAAGAAGAGTCGGAGGCCAGATTTGAACTTAGGAAGACGAATCCTCCTGTTGCCAAATTCAAGGCTCTATCCACAACTCCATGTAACTGCCCCTTCAAGATCATACAATGCAAATAAAAATACGATTGTGTGAGGTTTAGTTTGTGGCATTCTTTCTACATGCACAATCTGACTAGTTGTATGAATGGATTGATCAATCACAACCTCTCTGAATCTCAATGTACTCATATGTTAACAGGAGGGAATTTTCATCCTACTCTATAGATAGCATAATCATCAATATCTCCATTTTTCAGATAAAGAAATTGTAAACCTTAAATCTGGAGCTGGGAGGGAACCGATAAGATGATCCAGTCTAACTTTCTCTATTATAAGGAGAAAACTAAGGCATAGAGGCATTTGAGTGACTTAGTGAGGTCCCAGAGGTACTAAGTGATAGAGTTTAGATTCATATCCAAATCCTTTGGCTTCCAAACCTACTGTTCTTTCCACTGAAATCACCTGTCCAAGCCAAACCTAACAAAATAGCAATAAAACAGATTGCTAAGTCATACAGTGGATAGAACACTGACCCGGGAGCCAGAAGAATCTGGGGACAAATCTAGCTTCAGATATTTAACAGCTGTGTGATCTGGGCAAGTCACCTTACCCTGTTTGCCTCAGTTTCCTTCTCTCTTGAAATAAAGGAGTTGGACAAGATGATCTCTTAGATATATAGCAACAGTCTACTCCCTTGGGACCTAGGCTCAAATTTCCATTCTACTACTGATGTAACTTTGATTGAGTCCAGTGATCTTCCTGTTGCTTCAAAAGTGGTTTGGTTCTGAAGTGAGCACTACCTAGAGAAGAGGAGGCAGGTCTCTCGTTATGTACCAGGAACTGTGCTAAGCATTGTAAATAGAAATACAAGCAAAAAGAAGAGAAAAAGAACAAAAAGAGAAAACCCCTGTACAAAAAGAGTGTGTTTTCTAATGGGGGAAGGCAACATACAAAAAAGAACTGAAACATGAGCTGGGGAGGGAGACACTCATACAAGGGCATTGGGGTGAAATCTAGAGTCAAAAGCAGACCTGGAAGGCTAATGAGGAGTGGCTGGCTCCATTTCCTCAAGATGGAGGGGGGGCTGTCAAAGAGGGACTCATGGATGGGGAGAAGAGAACCACAGAGCACAGGAAAATTCCTGAGTGACAAGACAGCTAAGACAGAGGTCAAAAAAGGCAAGGTACCTACTATTTTAGTGGAACAAAATGATTCCTTCTTACAGAAACCTGTTTACTCAGGCTTCTGTTCCTGCTGTGTCCAAAGCTCTTGCTACAATCTACTTATACCAATGATCTGGGCCTTGAATGTTTGCTTTAAGATAAAAGTGGAAGATATAACAGTTTCTTGTTAATCTATACAGGTTCCCTTTGAGGTAGCCGAGTTTTAATTTTCCAGTTTTTCACATATTGGATCTGAGTCACAGACTGTTAACAGATGTCAAACATCTGGCTGAAAACTAGAGGGAGATGGAGAGCATTTATGCATTTGGAAATATCCAGATCATTGCTTCATTCTCAGTCATGATCCAGAGCTGTGATATCATAGAGGTTCAATCACAAAAAGGTTAAGTTTTAAGCCCAGGGAACTAGTTAGCAGTGGAAGCTTCCAAATCCTTCTTTTCACTGCAACGCCTTGTCTAGGAGAAAATGCTATTTCCTCCTAATGGAGTACTTTGTATCCAGGAGTCTCGTTCCTTCTAGTGTGGATATCCTCTATAAATTCCTTTCTCTGACTTTAGCCTAACAAAATCCTTTGCCTTAACTCAGGCTCAACCCAATGCTGTTATTTATTTATTAGATTTGCCTGCAGAGTTCTGAGACCACTGGGCATACGCACAGACCTATAAAAAATACACAATGCAATTTCCAAACACAACTGAGAAGTCCCCAGGAAGAGTCAGCTGTCAGCAAGGCTGTGTGTAGTTGGGGGAGAGCAGACAGAAAAGAAGTCTCACACTGAGCTCCAAAGAGGAGTAAGCTAGCAGCCTGTGAGCAGGAGGAGATGGAACCAGAAGGTGCCATTCTCCTTGGAAAATATTCTGAGTACTCTGCTTGTGATGTCATGTAGGAGAGCTCTGGCTGACCGAAATACAAAGTCTACCGAGTAGGAGTACAGGCTACTCACTTTCCAGTTTTCTTATAGATTACTTGTCGTTACAAAAATATTTCATTTAAGGAAGCTGATGGCAACCATGTTCCCTGATTTTCCTTTCTTTTTATATTTTTTTATCTTTTGAAAAAAAGTCATTTATTCATACATTCATTAAACAAATGCTTATTAGGAATGAATCTAACATGCTGTGTAAATTATAAGTTCAGCTGTGAAAAAAAGGTAAAAAAATTCACCTCCTTCCTTTTTTTCCTCCAGAGGTGGAGAACTTGGAATTTAGAACATTATGTATACTATCAGATACTGTTTATATGTTTCTGGTTAGTCTTCTAAAGGGTTTTTTTTAGGTTTTAAAAAATCTTTCTTTTAAATTTTTTGTTACAAAGGAAAGTTTACTGGTTAGGGACCAGATACCAGATATGCTTGGAAATAAAAGTGGTTTTAAAAAGTGTCAATAAAATTTAAAAAGCATTTATTAAGAGTCTATTGTATGTAAAGCATTGTATTAGGTTCTTGGGAGAAATAAAATGGTTTCCTTTCCTGCCTTGGAATTTTATGGGAATATGACACAAACATAGGAGCTATCATACATAATGTTACTGACATGCATCACAGAGATATAAAACAAAGTGTTATATGAGACCTGAGAGAAAGCCAATAATGTTAATAACAACAACAGCTCAAATTTCTATAGTGATTTCAGGTAAATAATTTCTTTCCACACAACAACCCTATAGAGTAGGATGAAAATTCCCTCCTGTTAACATATGAGTACATTGAGATTCAGAGAGGTTGTGATTGATCAATCCATTCACACAACTAGGAAGCAGCAGAGTTGGAAATCAACCATTGGATAGGGAGAGACTGCAGGCTAGTGAGATGGATTGAGTGCTGGACTGGGAGTTAAGAACATTTGAGTTCAAATCCAGCCTCACTCACTTAAATAGCTTGTTACTGGACAAGTCACTTAACTTCTATTTGCCCTCATCTATTAGCTTCAAGGATTAATTGAATAGAATGAAATAATATTATAATATATAACATAATATATATTGTATGATATAACATATATCATATTATGTTATAATATTAAATAATTAAATAATAAGTGTTTTACATACCAAAAATATTATATAAATGCTAGTGATGATGATGATGATGATGATGATGATGATGCATTTATTATGTACCTAAAATGTGTCAAGCACTGGCCAAGGCACTGAGGATACAAATTCAAAGAATGGAACAATTCCTTCAAGTAAGAAGCTTCCATTTAAATGGAGATCAAGTATATCAATAAACATTTACTAGATAAATATAAAAAGAATGCACAGCGATGCAAATACATAGTAGCTAAATAGAGGGTGTTCCTTATATTAGGTACAAAGGGCAGGCACTAGCAGTTAGAGAACCCCCAAAAGTCTTCATGTATAATAAGATGATTGAGCTACATCTTGAAGAAGGGGTATTCTAGGAGGCAGAGTTGAGGATGGGAGTACATTTTAGGCACAACATAAAAGGACCTAGATAGAAGATGGAGGCTATCGTGTGTGAGGAACAGAGAAAAAGTCAGTTTATCTAGATTACATCATGCAAGAGGAGGGGTAATATCCCATAAATCTGGAATGGTAAGTTGGGGCCAACATTAAAAGTTGAACCAAAGAGTACATTTTATCCTAAAGTCAAGGGAACCAGCTACCGGACTTGATTGAATAGGGGTATAACATGTCAGCTCCTTAAAAAAATCACATTGGTAGCACTGTGTAGGATAACCTGAAGCTGTGAGATCCTTAAGGCGAAAGGGCCTTTGCAATATAGCTAGGCAAGGGATGATATGGACCTGAATTAAGGTGATTCCTATGTGAGTGAAAGAAAGGATGTGAGAAACATAATGGAGGTAGAAAAATGATTTGACACCTAACTGGATATGCAGGATGAGGGCAAGCAAAAAACCTAGCAGGTTACAAAGCAGCCTATGGAGCTGGTATCTAAGGACTATTTGACATGGTAAATGAAATTGAAATAGGGAAAGAGGGACAAGAAAAGAAGAGGAAGCATAATGATTTAGGAGATGGGGTTGCCTCAGAATTTAAGTTCATTTTTATAGAACGTTCATGCCAAAGCTATTTTCACAGCCCACTTAGTATACTCTTCTGCCACTGGGCTGGAGCATATCACTATTTAATAGAGGAATATCTAAAATAACTTTAAACACCTCTACAGATAGTGGTTCCAAGATCTCCCTTAGGAGTTCTTTCACATGTTTTACTGCCTCCCTTCTGTCTAGCTTGAAAAATTTCTGGGCCAATTGCCACTTGGTCAGCTTTCATTGAAGATGAAGAAGAGAGTGTTAGTCGCCTCCTTACCAAAATCCCCTTGAGATTCAGTCAGTTGTTAGATTTTTCTCAGTTTTCTTCTTCTGAGGTTGAATGGGTCCCCTTTGGATTTACATAGGTCCTAAAATTTAAATCTGAGTGGTTTTATGAATTAAAACTTATGTGACTTTGGGCAAGGTATTTCAAATGCTTGGACTTGAATTTTCTTCTCTTTAAAATAGGAAGAAAGAATGGTGAATGAGATAATCTCTAAGATTCCTCAAAGCTTTGAGTTAAAAAAATCACAGCTTCACTGGTACACAAGACCCCAGAAGACATCCAGACCAGGGATCCTAAACATTTTTGGGTCCTAGATACAAATGGATAGTTTGGTAAAACTTATGGATCCCTTCTTAGAATAATTTTTAAGTTAAAATGCTAAATTTGCTTAGAGCAGGACTTCTTAAACTTTTTTCATTCACAACCCCTTTTTGCCCCCGAAATTTTTACATGATACCAGAACACAGAGAAATTCAATATTTATTAATAATAAATCACAATTTTTGTGACTTCCACCTTCAGTTAAGTACCCCCATCTTGTTGTAACTCACAGTTTAAGAAGCTGAGCCTTAGAGGTTAATACAAGTAAATAAATATAGTGGTAAAATACAGGGCATCCCTTTTGAGGTTAGCAGATTATAGATTCTTAGAAGTTAGTGAAAATAAAGGTGCATTTTCCCAATTAAAGTTCATAGATCTCCTGAAATTCATGGGGTCCAAGAAGTTAATGTACCATAGATTATGAACTATGATTATGGTCTAATCTAGACCAAGCCCTTCAAAATATACATGGGGAAATGGAGGCCCAAGGAAGTTATGTACCTAACCCAACAGGTAGCTTGTAAGCATCAAATTTGGATGCAGATTCTCTTTCTCCAGGATCAGGACTCTTTTCATTTCAAAATAGTATTATTTGAACATCCCAATACTTTTTCTGAATACAGTGGAGTCTGCTTCTGCCTTTATTTAGATACTTCAAAAAATCCATAATACATCAGGGTGAGTTCTTTCCTTCCCCTTTTGCCTTTTTTTCCTGGGCAGTTTGGGTCTATGTTTTTCCATAAAAGGCCTCTCAGTCTTTTGGTATCTCTGCTCTGTCAATGTGCCACTTGACTTATCAATATCTTGAATCTTATATTTATATAAATTGAGCTTATTTCTTTTTCTTTTCATTCATTTCCTCCAGGATCTTTGCTAAATTACTTAAGTGGTACCTTCAAAAATCTCAAACAATTTGCCAAAAGTTTACCTCTTTTGCCTAAATATTCTCTCAATGATGCTAGATGGCTAGAACATCATGATTTCACATGCATTAAAATGACAGACAACACAAAAATCAATGGAAAGATGCAAGATGAATACCAGTAGAGTGTATTAAGTTATCACTGAGGAATTGTGTGAGAAGAATTGCTTAAGTTAGATAGTCTAAGTTGGTGGACCTGAATGCCTCTATTCCTGGATCCCTGGGTTGCCAGAGCCTTTTGGGAATCACTAGATTTCCCCTCCTTTCTATATCTCCTGTGCTTCTGGATATATGTCTAGCCACTGGAAAAACTAAGGGAACCTCTCTGTGATAAGTAGAGGAAAGAGATCAGTCTCAGCAATTGTCTACCCTTTTAGAGGATTCTCCTCAGAGCAGGATTGAAGACTATGAGCTCGTTCAAAACATGAACCTATCTATTTTTGTTTTTTAAAAACATCATTGACCGCACGCAAGAAGTTCAGCTCAAATACTGCTGTTTGTAAGCTGCTCGGCAATGTTTGCCATGGTTATAATTGGTATCATTAAGCTTCGGTGACATTATTAATGCTGATGATTAAATTGCTATCAACCCCACTTTACCATTTACACAAACAGCCACGACATTTAGGCATCATCAGGCCCACAGCTCAGGCTCTGGGAATAGTGAATGGGATTGGAAAAGAGGAGTGAAAATCCACCTACTTGAACACCCCTTGGAGATCAAGATCAAAATACCCTTGCTTGCCCTAAGTAAGATGTTCCTTCCTAAAGCAGGGGCTTGGGAAAGCCCAATTTTGAGTCAAGTTTCAATGCATCTGAATTCATTTATATTTTGGACCCTCCCCAAACATAAAATAAGCAATGTAAACCAGCATTACCAGAGGTTTATTTTACAGTGGAGGAAATCGAGGCAGACAGGGCTTTGCCCAGTGGTTTACCCAGTATCACACAGCTACTACACTGACTTCTTGACTTTAGCCCTAACCACCACCATCCTCCCTGTCACTTAAATTCAAATCTAAATGTAGAAAAGACACAAACAAGGCAGGTTCCCTTATTTTCTTCTGTTTTTGTTAATGGTAGGGAACAGGAGAGGAAAGGGAGTATGAATTTAAATAGTACCTACTATGTGCCAGATATCATACTAAGCACTTTACAAATATTACCTTATTGAACCCACAACAACCTTGCAAAGTAGATGCTATTATTCTACGGTTAAGGAAACTGAAGCAGACCAAGGTTGAAATGATTTGTCCAGGATCACACAGCTAGTAAATGTCTCAGACTGGCTTTGAACTCATGACTGGTCTCTCCATTGTGCCACTTCTATTCTTTCTCTCACCTATGTTTAAATTCTTCTATTCATCTAGGATTCTTCCATTTCATTTCTATCCAAATTCATCCAGCTTGCCTTCTACATAATAACTCCACAGTATCACAGTTCTCTTCCTCTCTCTTCATTCACCTAGCCACTATCCTAGTTGAGGTCTTTACCATATCTTCTCAGGACTTTGTCATAGCCATCTAATTATTAGTCCCTCTGCTTCCAATATCACCTCTTTTCCAGCCCATCTTTTCTTTCATATACTGCAACATGACCTACCAAAATCCCTTTATGTTTATTTTGTATCTATTCTATATTTACTTACGTGGGAACTTACTCCATCCTTAATCCCTCTGATGGTTGAGGCTATTTACTTTTTATGTGAATCCTCAGCATCTAGAATACTACTTGATTCATAAGAGATCCTTTAAAATGGTTGGGTTTTTTGGTTTTTATTATGAATGGACTGATCTTTAATGCGTGGGTCATAGTAGTCACTTTTTTGCTCCAAATCTTCAGTGATTTGTCTCTAGGGAAAAAAAAAGCAAATGAGGAAAGAGGTTCATGAGTCAGGGAAATTTTGATTAAAATTCCAGCTCTTACAATGACTACTTTTGTGGTCTTAGGCAAGTGATTTAACCTTCTTTGGTTTCAATTTCCTAACACATGAAATGATGGGATTGAATTAGATAGCTAAGATATCCCTCTTAGGGTAAAAATGAAATAAATCCATTTTCGCCTTCTCTTAAAGTAACTAAACGGATACCCCAGCCCCAATATCTTTTTCAGGTGTAAACACCTTTGTTGAATCAATCAATCAGACAAAAGGCACTAAATTGAGTGTCAACAACCCAGTTGATCATTGGGAATAAAAGAGTGATTGAAGCCCATTGGTTGAAAGAAAATGACACCATACAGGAAATGCACTGGGGTTGTCAAAAGATATTCAATCACACCCTAAAGGTCATATAAATTGGCAAGCTAGTTTGGATCTCAGAACTCCAGTGGTTGTCCAGAGCAATTTTGGAAGCTGTTCCAGTCAATCCCACAGAAGGAATTATTTGGTTGAGATGAGATGGGATCAGGGAATAAGAAAGAGAATCTCTATTCCCTATCTTTCTTGAACAGAAGAAAACCTTATACACTTCAAAAGGTCAGAAGATTTGGACTTCCCATTGGCAGCCTAGCAGTGTCCACAGCACAGCTCCATTGACTTTGGAAACTGAGAACAAATTAGATCAACTGAGAAAAGCCAGCCTTTGCAGAACCCAGCACAAAGCTATTCTCTACCTAAAGGAAAGCGCATAATGACTCCACAAAAGGAGAAACAAACTTTCAGCAACACCTTTGCAGTTTAAGTTTAACACCTTACTTTACTTTAAGTCTGAGACCACTTTCTTTTGGACTCTAAATGCACTTGCTGGAGAATGTGACCTACATTTAGGTTCGGAATGAGTGGGGCAGCAATGCTTTCATAGCAATTGTTGTTTCTATACTACCTTAGTAAATATTAACTTCTAAAAGCTAATTAAGTCTGACTGGATAATTGATATCAATTGATAATCTTTGGAGAATACTGGTGGGGGCTTTTATTAGTAAAAAACAAGCAAACAAATAAACAAACAAACAAAAAAAATAGCCCTCTGCATAGTCAGTCCAATTTCAAAATGGATGAGTGAGTCCCAGCACATATGTTACATTATGATAAAATATGAACTCCTAAACTAGACATTTAAGGACCTTTATACCTTGCTCTTGTCTGTTTTTGTTTCATTTGATAACTGAACTGTTAGCATGTTCACCAACTCAACATGCCAATTTCTGTCTCTATATCTGTTGTACACTCCCTCCATATATCTGTCTTTAAAATCTTTCTCTTCTTTCAAAGCTCAGCAGATGCAAACTCTTCCATGAAAACCTTTCTTGATCTCTGCAGGCAAAAACATTGTATTCTACACAAGGTTTACTGTGAATTTTGTTAGGTTTCCATTATTGTTTGTTACCATTATTCCCTATCTTGTATTATGCTTACCAATTTACATATCATTCTTCTTGACAGTAGAATGTAAAGTCCTTGAGGACAGAGAAATTGTTTATAATTTTTCTGTCCTCAGTGCCCAGCTGAATACTTTATGTTCAGCTTCTCAAATTCCAGTTGAATGTAATTACACTGGAAAATTTTATATTTTACAGGAAACATATTAACTAAGAAAAAAGCAGGGAAAAAGAATGCATCTACTTTAGAGATAAAAAATGACCTTCTACTAAATAGCTAACACCTGACATTTGTGATTTGTGTGTGTATGTGTGTGTATAATATATATATATGCATATGTAATTACATATAATACAGATATTTACATATATATTCAATCCATTAACAAAAGATTTATAACATGCCTATTGTGGGCATGCTAAAGAGCAAGGGCTGCAGAAAAACAAAGAACTAAAACACAGTCCCTGTTTTCTAAGAATTACAAACTGAATTGAAAGAAGCAAAATATGCTTATAAAAAAAAATGAATTAAGAACCCTAAAGGGACTCAGCAGAAAATGTGTCAGCATATATGTTTGGTTACAAATATATGTTGTACATATATGCATATGCATGAATATTATCTATACTAAATTCATGGATACCCCTTTGATTTTCCCACAGGACAACATTCTGTGAGGTCCCATTTCCCACTTTGGCGCTCAATGGGAGTGAACCATCCTAGGAGACATGTGCTGGGCATAGAAGAGATAGAATCCTGGACCTGGTCTCTGGGAGAAAAATTGACTTGATTTAAAAGGGGCTCAGGTTTCCACAGAGGTTTCAAAGCCCTTCGGATAGCAGAGCATTCTCTGTTCCATCATTTCTTCACTTGTTGGGAGAAGGAGTCTTGCTCCTGCATCTCTCCCAGACAGATTATCCAGTCTGAGTCTGAGTGACAGAGGGAATTCTGAAGTAAGGAATGACCCCTTCCTCTCTTCCCCATCCCTCCTTGCAGCCCCTCATGCCAGAGCACTGGGAGTGGATGGTTGTAGCTATGTTTTGCCATTTACTTACAATGTAGATGTTGTTTCCATGTACACAGTATACAAAAACTTAGGCTTTCTACATGGATATGTGTGAAGAATTATAATTCACTTTACTAATAGGAACTCTGTATTTAAATGGGATCTGATTTACATAAAATCGGATTACATATAACTTTTCAAAATTGCTATATTGTTTAAAAGTGAGGTACAGGAGGATAGAGACAAGATGGCATAGTAAAGACAGGAACTTTTGCCCAACCTCTCCTTGAAATTGATCCAAATTTCTTTAAATAATGATCCTACACACATTTTAGAGCATTAATAAAGATGGAGTAGAACACTTTCCAGCCAAAGGCAATTTAGAAGCGCAACACAAAAGTTCTGTGACACCAGGGTGAGAGTCCAGCATTCAATCCCAGTGCAGGGTGCCCCAGCACAGCGTCCAGCTCCAGCCCTCCCTGGCCTGGCCTCAGAATCAGCAGAGGTCCTGGTGGCTTCCAGATCCCTCAGCCCCCAAGGAGAACCTGGAAGGTAGCAGAAAAGGTCTGTGGAACCAGAGTAGAAGCCCAGTGCCCAATCTGGTGGAGAAGTGCAGGCCCATTCCAGCCCCACTGTCAGCCGGGTGGGACCTCTGAATCAGCTGCAGTGCTGGAAGTGTATAGACTTAGGAGCACCAGGAAGGACTCAGAAGGTCCCTGGAGAGTCTGGTGTGCAATAGGTTAGCATAGCACAGCCCCAACCATCCCACTAGATCTTACAGCCACAGTGGGATGGGGTCACACCTAAAAGCTCCAGGGCAGAAAAGAGTGCTTGTTAAAGTAGGGTTCTATTTCCAGGGTAAAGGGTGCACTGTCCCAAGCTCCAGGGATTTCTGAAAATAGGCTGTCTAAAATCCCTGGAGCTTGGGACAGTGCACCCTTTACCCTGGAAATAGAGCCCTACTTTAACAAAGAATTAAAGCAGATTAATAGGCTAGGAAAGTGAGCAGAAAACAAACAAAAACAAATGTTCAGATCATTGAATGTTATTATGGTGAAAAGGAAGATCAAAACACACGGTCACAAAATGTTATCAAAATCAGCGCTCCTAGAGTTTCCAAGAAAAACAAGAATTGGGCTCAGGCCATGGAGAAACTCAAAAGGCATTTTGAAAATCAAATAGAGAGACAGAGGAAAAATTAGTAAAAGAATTGAAAGAGATGCCAAAGGAAGTACAAACAGCTAATGAGGAGAAGTATGTCTTAAAAAGCAAAACAGGCCAATTGGAAAAGGAGGTACAAAAGCTCCCCGAGGAAAAGAATTCCTTAAAAAAAATAGAAATGAGGAAACAGAAGCTAATGACTGAAAAAAAAACAAGATACAATAAAAGAAAACCAAAAAATATGAAAAAAGTAAAATTGAGGTAAAGCTACATTGATATCAGGGATACATGTCAACTATATGATTCACTCCAAGAAGTATAATAGCATAAATAAATTAACCAGGAGCTAAATAGGAGGGCTAGATAGCTCTCAAATGGGGCATTTAAGACAAATAGTGGTACCATGAGAAGTGGGACTGCAAACTGGGGCAAAATAACATGTATCAGCTTAACCCAAGGGACCCTGGAGATCCCAACACTGTCATCTGGCCTACTGAAGTAGTCTAAGCACCCCTGGGCCTTGCCATCTGCTCCTCATCTGCAGCCTTAGAGTTCTGGTACTTTTCATGTATGTCTTACAGCCAAACTTTCTTTTATGTGTTATCCAATTAGAGTATGACCTTTTGGAGACTCATAGTCATGAGACTGCCTCAGTTTTACTATTTGTATCCATAGTCCTTAGCCCAGTGCTTGACACATAGTTAAAGCTTAATAAAAGTTCTTTCATTCGATCAATTTATTGAACATATAAAATATATGAAATACATGAAAATATATAAAATACATATAAAGTATATATAAAAATATATGTGACTAAAATAATTGAAAAAATCAGACATAGGTCATGAGTGAACACAGTTTCTCTTCTCTAAAAACTATTTGCCCTTTCTGTGTACCCCAAAAGCATGTGTCTGGAGAGAAAGGGAATTAAAGAGAAGTACTATGGATGTAGGGCTAACCAGAAGAAAAGATGTTTCAGTTCCTTGTATGGGATGATAAGTTCCATGACACTGGAGACTGAGGCTGGAGTATCTTTTGGGGAGACTTTAGCCTTCCTCTCTTACTCCTTTCAAACCCCACTCTCTGCTATAAAAATCCTGACCTCATCCTGCAGGGAATAGCATTCTGGATCTGACAATAGGAAGACCTGACTTCTCATTCTGCCTCTGATATTTCTTTTATGATCACCAGCAGAACTTAAACTTTCTGAGCTCCAGTTTCTTTTTATCTGTAACATGAGGACAATCACATCTGTAGCAACTCACAAGGCAATTGAAAGGTTCTAATTAGATAATATAAAGCGATTTTAAAGCTAAAAAGTGCTATAAAAATGTCAATTTTTAGGATGATGATGATGATATGGATCAGGTGCCAAACGTAATCCAACAAATAATTATTGATCATACACCATGTGGAAAGCAGCGAAATAGGACTATAGAGGATACAAAGAAAAATACAGAGTGTCCCAAACATCTTAGCATATTTTAAGCCACCAAATTCTAAATTAAAGCATAAATAAATTTTATGCTATTAAAGCTTAAATGACATGGAGACTTTTAGGGCATCTTGTATTACTTGGTCCCTACCTTCTGCGGTTAATAGCTTATAAATCTTTTCTGAATGTTCAAGAACTGGTCATTGGGATAGTAAGAGTGGAGATAAGAGTACGATTCTTTTTAATTTTTTTTTGTTGTTGTTAAGGCAGTTGGGGTTAAATGATTTCCCCAGGGTCACACAGCTAGGAAGTGTTAAGTGTCAGATTTGAACTTGTGCCCTCTTGCCTTCCAGGCTGGTGCTCTATCCACTGCACCACCTAGCTGCCCAATAGTGGACAATTCTAATGGTCCCAGACAAACGTCGTTTTCATAATAACTCTGTCACCAGTTATCTCTACTTACCTGGCAACAAACTTCAGCACTGAGCGTACCCTGCTCCAGTGCAGAGTTCCAGCATCTTCCTTTGTCATCCTCTTACTTCTAACTAAGGGCTGTGAAAAAGGTGAGACCAGCTTCTATCCTCTGGTACCCTGAACACAGAATCCGGAAATCGACCATCCCCACTCAAAGGCAGCACAGAGCCTTTGTGTCCCAATGTCTCCATGTGTCTCTAAGGAGCTGCCTGGGCACAGAAAGTCTGGCAGATCTGTGGGGCGCCACACTTGCTAATAAGCCATGATAGACACGCGTGTGTGTGTGAGCACGCTTGGGAGCTAGCTTCCTTTGGAGGCAAGGCCCTTTATCAATAGAGGAGGAAGAGGAGGAAGAGGGCAGCTGTGTCTTGGATTTGAATGGGTTACAGGGTCCGCTCCACCGCTCAGGATGGATGCCAGCAGGGGAAGTGTCGGAGCTGTGAGGAGAATACCAAGCTTCTCCCTGCAAGGGCCGATTCCAGCTGAATGCAGCCTCCTCGCCCTTAAATCCAATTAAAGGCCCATATTATGTCAGTGGAAATGTATGCCAATCCTAATATAGTCTAATAAGCCTTAAAATAGCACTCTGCAAGTGGAAAGCCCTGTGGTTTAATTTGATTCTCAGCCTAATAACAGGCTTAATAAGAGGGAATTGGCCCCCTTTTATTTTCCAACTGGTCTCTGCATGCTCTTTTCTTTCTGTCTGTCTTTCTTTTTCTCGCCCCTTTCTTTCTCTCCTTAGTGGAGTTGAGTGGACACAACGTGAAGCTGGAGTAGGAGGGAGGCGGGCTTTCCTTTGCCTTCCAAGCTCCCAGCTGAGCTCCCATTGGCTCTTTTTCAGCCTAAGGCAACGTAACTCTGGCAGAGAAGGAGGATTCCTGGATAATCTGCCCAGCCCGACAGTGGGTTCACATTAGAACTGTGGACAACCTTCTCTATGCCATCGCTTCCATACTAAGACAAGTAGAAATATCGATCCCTGATTCTGAAGGTGCAAGGCACCCATCACTGCCTCCTTTTTGTGACTCATCCTCCTTATTCTTTTTTTTTTTAAACTGATCTCCTCAAGAAAAGTTACAGTGAAAAGGCTAGTAGGGATCATTTAGTCCAGAAACCTGGAATCCACAGTGGGGTTCTGAGGATGAATTTTAGGGTATTTATGAACTTGGATGGGAAAAAAATTCCTTATTTTCAATAACCTCAAACTGAAATTTAGAATTTCCTTTAATCATTTAAAAATGTTATTCTGAGAAAGCATCCACAGGCTTTACCAGATTGCCAAAAAAAAAAAAAAAAAAAAGACACTCAGAAATGCTTAAAAACTCCTAATCTGGTCCAACTCCATGTTAACAGATAAAGAAACTAAGGCTCAGAAAATCACTTTATCTAAGGCTACAGAACAAATTAGGAGCAGAGGAGCATTAGAATCCAGTGCTGTTACCTCTATCCTAACTGACCTCCCTAAACCTTAGACGTCATTGATATTTTACATCTACTTCCTCTTCAGATTTTATGGAAAGATCAAAAGAGATTGGGAAGTGAAAACTGCTGGGGTGTATAAATTGTAAAATGCTTACATGTCATATGAGGCTCCATATTATGAAATGCTTGATGACATGTTGTGAGAATGTAAAGACTCTTAGATTTTTAAGAGAAAGGATTGGGGATTAGGGTGCTCTAGGGAAAACACTCTAGTGGGTCAATACAGAGTAAGCCTGGTACTCACTTCCTGGGTAAGTGATGTAGGAAAAGTCTTTCTCATATTCCCTAAGTACATATTTGTGTCAATAGGATGAGATGATAGAAATATTTATAATTTGCTGATCTCATTGAATCCATGTTAAAGGAATTAGAGATAATTAATACAAAAAGGAAAAGGATGAGGACTTCATAATAAGCATCTTCAAAAACAAGAGGAGTTATTATATAGAAGATGGTGACCAGCTGTTTTCTATCTCTGTTAAGGACATCACAAGAAGAAATGCATTTAAAATGCAGGAGAAAGGAAATTAAATTCCTTATTAAAGTACTTTGGTTTTTCTCTATAAGGCCTGGAAGACATTGGTTAGAATATGGAGAGACATTTCTCTCTCTGGATTTTTTTTCAAATAGTTTAGGTTGCACACAGAGGGATGAATGAGACTATCTGAAACAAATCATCCTGTTGCAGAAATGGAACCTTCTAAGTGTTAATACTTTGTAGAATACTAACTGTTCCCTGACATGTTGCATATGATATCTGGTTCGTAGATAACTCCATGATCATGTAATACATCCCAGTGGCCTCTCACTGCCCTCCACCCTGGCCCCCTCACCCCACCTTGCTGTTTTGGCTGATTGCAGTAGCTCTCACTTCTCACCCTCAATCATGTGGGGGTGTTTTTTACTGCTCTATTTTAGTAGTGAATGATGTGGTTGCTATAGATAGCCTCAGTTTATAAGTTCTTTGGCCATTCCTGGGTTGAAAGAGGGAAGAGAGAGAAGAGGAAAGAGAAGGGGAGAGAGAGGAAAAAAAAGAGAGGGGGGGAGAGGGAGAAGGAGAAAGAGAGAGAAAAGAATAAAGCAGGAAAATCACAACTAAATAATGTTTTCTTCAAAAACAAATCAAAATAAAACTTTCCTTTGAAAATAATGCTGATGCTTAGTTCTTTTATCTCATAGTACCATATTACTGTTATTTACCTTTAGCAGATCTCTTGGCACTTAACAGCAACAATAATAAAAAGCATTTACATAGTGCCATAAGATTTGCAAAGTGCTTTGCAACTATCTCTTTTTATTTACATGACCACTCTGGGAGTCAGGTGCTATTGTTAGCCCCATTTTGCAGATGAAGAAACTCCAGTGTCTGAGGCAGGATTTGAATTCTCATTTTTGCCTAAGGACAGGAAAGGTCCTAATTTATATCATGCAATGTTCTGATTTTCATTTTATGCTCACTTTGATCTGTGGTCCCATGGGCTTCCAAACCGTCTTTTATTTTTCCCCTTACAGATCCTATAGGATAGGGCCAGGACTATATTATCCATAGATAAAAAAAGTTGAAGTTGTTTATGGAAACAAGTGGTTCATTCCCCATCCCCAGCTCACCTCCACCTGTCTCAATACTAGGAGCTAGACAATAGTGAGAGAAGAGGGACCTTAGTTCTTCACTCTCTAGTTCTCTTTCCTATCTCAATATGATTCCAGTAATCTATCTTAGGATATGAAGCTAATAAATTAATCTACATTACTATGTTAAAGCATTTAAGGATGTAAGCGTTTGTCCCTCAGAAGGGAAAATAATTTTTTAAAAATGTGTAGGGATGTAAATTCAGCTAGTAGTGAGTGGTCTGTGAGAAGGGAATTTCCCAGGACATTCCAAGTAATAAGATGGAGATCACTGGATAAGGCTGATTCTGTGTTTGGGTCAGGGATTATTTTTCTCTCACTTTGGAAATGGGGCTGAACCAGAGCAGAGACATTTTCTTGTTACCCTGCCTGGCCTAGCTCTGAGGAGAATTTGTTCAGTCATACAGAGGGCATCCTTCCCAGAGAACAGTCCTTTCTCAGGCAGTGTCTTCTAGTCACTCCCCTTCCCTGGTTCTACCTCCTCCACAGCCTTTTCTTGGTCCACAGCACTCTGAGAGATTTAAGGATGCTTAGTTGGAGGCTCTAATCCCATCATGTGCTGGAGATGGATGAGGTGGATGCTGCTTTCTCCCTCAGCCATGGCTACTAATGTCCTGAATCTGATTGATTTACCTGCTTTTTACACTGTGTCTTAGGAGAAGATTCTGGAATCAGAGGGCAACCTGCGAAGGTTATTTGCTAACAGTGAATGGAGGACTAAATAGGAATGGAACTACAAGTTAGACTGGGAGGCAGGAAAGGGAGTTGTCTTGCCCCCATTGACTTTAGGAATTCGAAGTGCCCAAGGATGATCCAAGAAATTGTGTCTAGTGAGAGATGGCCTGTCTCTTCCCCCGGCAAGCTTGAAGAGCCCCAAGTATTACATTATGTGCCCCACATACGGGCCCCTTGAGTTCCTTATCTTATATTTCCTTGTAAATGTTAACATTTGGGATGATGGGAGTGGAGGAGAAAACAATCAAGTGCAGTGACAATTTCTAGATTATCCTTGGATAGCTCAAGGCAAAAACTGCACATGTGAGGTGAGGGGAGATGGAGATGGTTTTTTTTTTCTGTGACAACTAAGTTGGTCCCCATCCCTTTTAGCATCTCTTACCCTCCAGCTTTGCTAAATAATGAGGACTATCTCTTTTTTTGGATTAAAGCCTTTTATTTTCAAGACATACATAGATAATTTTCAACATTCATTCTTGCAAAACCTCGCGTTCCAATTTTTTTTTCTTCCTCCCTTCTCCTCAACCCTGCCTCTAGATGGCAAGTAATTCAATGTTTTAAACACGCCCAATTCCTCTATACATATTTCCCCAATCATTATGTTGTACAAGAAAAATTAAATCAAAAAGGAAAAAAATGAGAAAGAAAACAAAAAGCAAGCAAACAACAACAAAAAGGTGAAAATACAATGTTGTGATACACACTCAGTCCCCCTGTCCTCTCTTTAGGTGCAGATGGCTTTCTTCATCATAAGACCATTGGAATTGGTCTGAATCACCTTGCTGCTGAAAAGAGCCACATCCATCAGCATTGATTATTGTTGTTGTGCACAATGTTATCTAGGATTTACTCATTTCACTTAACATCAATTCCTGTAAGTCTCTCCAGGCATCTATGAAATCATCCTGCTGATAGAACAATAATGTTCCATTACATTCATACACCATAACTTATTCAGCCGTTCTCCAACTGATGGGCATCCACTCAGTTTCCAGTTCTTTGTCATTACAAAAAGGGCTGCTACAAACATTTTTGCACACATAGGTCCTTTTCAGTTTTTTATGATCTTTTTGAGATACAGGCTCAGTAGAGACATTTTTGGATCAAAGGGTATGCACAATTTGATAGCCCTTTGGACATAGTTCCAAATTGTTCTACAGAATGGTTGGATCATTCACAACTCCACAAGAATGTATTAGTGTCTTAGTTTTCCCACATCACCTCCAACATTTATCATTATCTTTTCCTCTAATCTTAGCCAATCTGAGAAGTGTGAAGTGGTACCTCAGAGTTTTCTTAATTTGCATTTCTCTGATCAATAATGATTTAGAGCATTTTTCATATGACTATAAATAGTTTTAATTTCTTCAACTGAAAATTGTCTGTTTGTATCCTTTGGCCATTTATCAATTGGAGAATGGTCTGAATTCTTATGAATTTGAATCAATTCTCTCTATATTTTAGTAGTGAGGCCTTTATCAGAACCATTGGATGTAAAAAAATATTTCTCAGTTTATTGCTTCCCTTATAATCTTGTATACATTGATTTTATTTGTACAAAAACTTTTTAACTTAATATAATTAAAATTATCCATTTCGCATTCCATAATGTACTCTTGTACTTCTTTGGCCACAAATCCTTTCCTTCTCCATAGATCTGAGAGGTAGACTATTCTCTGTTCTTCTGATTCACTTATAATATCGCCCTTTATGTTTAAATCAGGAAGCCATTTTGACTTTATCTTAGGATATTTGATGTGGATCAATGTCTAGATTCTGCCATATTAATTTCCAATTTTCCCAATAATTTTTATCAAATAATAAGTTCTTATTCCAGAAGCTGGATCTTTGGGTTTATCAAACATTAGATTACTATAGTACAAAATGCATTGCTATCTTTGCTCTTTGATCCACATAGCAATCACAGGAGATAGGCATTATTATTTCTATTTTACAAATGAAGAAACTGAGGCAGACAGTTTAAATGACTTATCCAAGAAGTAGTAAGTGTCTGAGGCTGATTTAGAACTCAAGTCTTCCAGCTTCCTAGTTCAACACTCCACTGAACCATCTAGCTTTACTTTGGGTAAAAACTTATTTAACTTCTCCATGCTTCAGTTTCTTCATCTGTAAAGTGAAGAACTTAAACTAGGTGGCCCCTAAGATTCCTTTTATCTCCAAGCCTGTGATCTTATAAAGGAATCAGACATTGAAGAATCATTTATCTTAAAAATATCATATAAAAGCCAAAGCTGATGGCTACTACCACATTTCTTCCTTGGTTTTCCAGAACATGTCATTCCTAGGAACTGGATTGTTTTCTTTCTTTAATTTTTTTCTTCTTTTTTGTATTATGAACTTATCAGTTATTAACAATCATAAACACTTCATATGCAAAAGATAGGAAAGAGGCTTGCACATGAATTTGTGAAACTACCATGTGCAGCTTTTTAACAAAGTGTTTATCATGTTTAACCTGGTAACAATAACACTGTGCTCATGATTCCCTTATGATTCTTTCTGTTCTCTTCTTTGTGTTTTGCAGGTTTCATTGTTATTTTTTTTCTTCCTTTTTTGTATCACTATCACTGTCCCTCACTTCCTCCACAACATTCCCTCTCCTCCAATAAAAAATCTTCCTTGTAACATAGTAAACATAATAATAAACAAAAACAAACAAAACAAATATGTATTATATTGGGTGTATGTTCAAGTGTGTACTTTATTCTAATTCTGAACCATTATTTTTTTGTCAAGAATGAACTGGGAAGTATATTTCATCATTCTTCTGAATGATCAGAGTTCTTAAGTTTTTCTGCGTTTTCTTTTTTTTTTTTTGACTACAGTCAGTGTGCAAATTGTTCTTCTGGTTTTGCTCCCTCTGCTTTACATCAATTCACCCAAATCTTCTCAGGTTTCTCTGAATCTATGCCCTTTGTCACTTGTATAGTGCAATAATATCTTATTATATTTCTAATGGCAGAGTGGTTTTGAAGTAAACATTGAGAGGTGGGGGAAAGGGATAGAAAAGAAGAAATGATAGACACGTTATGAGATACAAGATATCTCCCCTATGAAGCACCCTGCAGAAATCCTTTCTTGTGCCAGCCAGAGACCTTGTCTAGAAGAATAGTAAGGGCTTATCTTTTGCCTCTTCCACTGTCTTCTTGTTCTGTTTTCTATCTGTGTGCCCATGTGTCTGTCTGTCTGTCAGTCTGTCTCTTTCACACACACACACACACACACACACACACACACACACACACACACACACACTCACAGCTAAACCAAACTTCCTAATGCACATCACCCCTCCCTTGTATCTTGCTTAGTTTCCAGGTGATGAAGCTGGCCTTGGGCCTGGGTGGTTACCATGGCAACACATCCCAGCCTCACTCCACACAGGCTCTTGAGCTACTCTGCAGCAACCTCTCTGGACTAGAAAGGAAAGAAAGGTTTAGATTTGTCCTCAGCCTCTTGTTGTTGTAGCTCCTACCCCTTCCCACATATTCCCTTTCTATCACTACCTGTAAGTAGCGTGATACTATCAAATGCAAGTTATTTTGCTGAGGGGAGAGTGGGGAATGAGGAAGAAGGTAACAAGTACACCTAGCCCATTTTCTCTCTAACCTGTTGTATTGGTTAATTTTCCCAAGGGGGGACAAGGGAAGAATGAATTAAAGAGAAAGGGGTAATGTCAATATTATTTATCTTTTATAACCTTTGCTTAGTGCAGCAAAGGAAACATCATCCTCTCTCCTCCTTTAACCATTTCTTTCTTTCCCTCTTATTCCTCCTCCACATAAACCCTTTTTATTACCTCAATGACAAAATTTCTCATCTTTTATGACTATTCTTGGAATAGACATCTCATCCATAATATTATTTAAGAGTTCACAGTGATGATCTTTCTAGGACTTTTAGAATCTGTTAATATTTCAGGTATCTATACAATATTGAACTCCAAGGAGCTCAGGGGGGGGAGCTTCAGACAATGCTTTTCCCTTTTTTATTCTCACTATGTTCAATAAGAATATGGAGGAAGCTGGCAATATTCCTATAGTGTGTAAGTGGGGAAGAAGTAATTGAGGCATTTAAAAAAAGGTAAGAAAATTTGCCCTGAGGCCTATGAGCTGAAAGTTCTTGAACAATGAAGAACAAGTAGAGAAAGAAATCTTAGTTAGAGAAAACAAGATTTGCAGAAATCCATAAAAACTGTGAAAAAAAATTCACCACCAAATAAATGGCTAGTCTCCTGGTGATGAATCATTGCATACATGGGGAAGCAGGTTCTCAGGAAGCTATCTCTATTTTTTAGGACTTTATTTGAATATTGTCTAGAATAGTCAAACAACAAAGAGCTTGGAATAAACAGGATCAACTCCATGCCTCAGTGCAAATTTGCACTGATTTGCAGCATCTACATTTATGTGGTATCATTAAATCATTCAGATAAAAAAACCCAAGACTTGAAACTGGAAAAGGAATTTTGATTTCCTCTCCTCATTTTGCAAAAATGATGGTCTCCTTCAAATCCATCATTTAACAAACAAGGAACTCAGAGAGGTTATTAGCTGTCCAAGATTATACACAGGAATTGACAGAAATGGGATTTGAATCCAGGTCCTCCAAGAAATTCTATGCTCTTTTGATTATATTGCCTTTCTTCCCTCTTATTCCCAAGCTTTTTCTGGTGATTTACAAAGAGTATCCCCAAACTATGCATGTCATTCCATGCAGAAACAAGAAATAAAGCCATCAAGGAGAATATTCAAATTAGGGCCAAATGTTTGCTAAATCTCTGTCCAAAAAAGAGGGTGACCTCTGGTTCATCCCAACAGATGGTATGCTGTCCATTTCTGGAGTGATATGCAGCTCCAGTGACCATACATTATAGAAACCCTTATAGATCATATAGCAGATGGGTTGAAATAAAGCTGAATAAGAGAGACAGAGAGAGAAGGAAAAAAGGGGGGTTGTGGGAGAGAAGAGAAGCTATCTGAAGTTCTGTGCTGGTCTGGGAGAGGATAGAGTAATCTACTATGCCTATGTTCTTTGAGCCAAAAGGAAATGTGTGTCTTTATCTGTGGACAATTTATGGTCCAGCTGGGCCCTTTTAAGAAGCAAAGGTTGTTCTAATGGCACTGTTCAGTTACTCTTGGGTGAGAGGCTGGGGCCCTGCCAGGAAAAGAATTTAGTTGTGGTTGTTTGAGGGAAGTTCCCTCTTTGTGTTGGCTGGCAGGGGCCAGAAGGTTGTATGGGGTTCAACTCTTTAGAGTTCCCTGAGTAACCAAATGACATGAACTTTTAGTGAAGTGGTAGTGGCCATGAATTGTTAATTACCTCCCTTCTTGCTTTCCTGAAACTTCGGATATCCTACCCAGGCTTTTTGCAATGTACATTCCTAGAAAAATTTGGGTGTGTAAAAATCATCCCTTTTCCTCCCAGTGGCAAAATATTCTGGAAAAATATCTCTATCAGAAGTAAACGATGTGAGGGTTTTTGATGATTACCCAATATGTATATTACAAAATAATATGCCTACATATTAAAATTCCTAATTTGGGCATTATTTGTATAATCTTGCAAAGAACAAATATCTTTTTCCATCAAATAGATTTGAAGTCTTACATTTTGAAATAATAAGATTTGGTAACTTTTAAGTATTCAGTATGGTCTTTTTGGAAGGGGAGTGAGGAATATTTAACAGTAGCTGGCATTGAAAAAGGCAATGTCTTATAGGAGGAAAAGTGATGAATTTGGAGCCTAAGGAATTGATTACTGGACCTAACTCTTCCATACATTATCTGTATGATGTTGGATAAGTTACTTCACATCTCAATTTCCCCATCTCTAAAATGAGGATAATAATACTTCTATTATCCACCTCACAGAGTGTTTGTGAGGAAAAAATGACATCATTCTTATGAAAAATTTATAAAACGTAAGCTCTAAGTAGTAGTATTAAGATGATTAAGATTAAGTGGTTGACCTTTACATGAGCCATTTTGGATTTCACTGTTAAATTTTTTTTCATCTTTTAGCTCCTATTTATTAGGTGCCACATTTCAGATTCTACTAAATTTAATATTTAAATAGTGGAAATGTGTTCTCATGTATATGTTGCCGAGAAAAATGAGTCCAGGATGTGTAAGGTTATAAAAGAAGGCATCAGTGGATCTTGGTTCCTCCTTAAAGGCTTTATATTGTGCTTTTACCCCAGACTACCTCAGTGCTTTGCAGATGTGGTTTCCCATCAGAATTTTAGAACCCTCTTCTCCTTCCAGGTGCCTAGTACTATGCTCTTTTGGAAAGGCATGCCTTTCCCAATTGTGCTTTATTCTATGGCAGACATTAGTATGAATCATATAGAAATTAACTAACAATTTACCAAAAAGTAGAAAAAGATAGGATGACTTAACTTTGGCCTGATGTATTGTCCCTAGCAATTATGTATTGCAATTATATATTACTTTGAAGATATCTTGCTCTGTATTATAAGACCAGGAAGGTTTTTGAGAGGTCATTTGATTCTTTCCCCTACTTCTAAATTGTTGTTGTTTAAGTAAGTCATTTTTTGGTTGCATCCGACTCTCGGAAATTGGAAATTTGGGAGCATTTTCTTGACAGAGATGCCATTTTTGTCTCCAAATCATATTATAGGTGAGAAAACTGAGGCAATCAGAATTAAGTGACTTGCCCAGGATCACACAGCCAGTATCTGAGGTTGAATCCGAACTCATGAAGATCCTGATTCCAAGCCCAGATGTTGTGTCCATAGTGTCATCTAGCCAGCAATGAAATCATCCTATAAAGAGAGGAAGGTAGTTGAAGTTGCTAATGAATGTTGTACACTGAGAGTAACAGATAAGGGTGAGATGATATTCTGAGCCTACTCCTTATGGGATTCAAGGCAAATCTCTTTCTCTCCCTTTCTGGGCCTTGCATTCCAGCTGGAGAAAAGGGAGGAGCTGTACTTAGGAACTCCTTTATCTTAAGGGAGTATTGTGAGAAGAAACAAGATTAAAATATATATAGAGAGAGAGAGAAAAAAAAAAATATTTTCAGTCTCAGGAGGAACAGCATGTAACAAAAACTGTTCCATCAAAGACATTATTTCCTTAGAATGAATGTTGGCTACACTCTATGTTAAAACTTTACCTAAGCCTTCTGTCCTTTTTGTAATGGGCCATTGTGTCTTTTTTTCTGTCTTTAAAAACAAACAGTGGGCAGCTGGATGGGACAGTGGATAAAGTACCAGTCCTGAAGTCAGGAAGACTTGAGTTCAAATCTTATCGCAGACACTTAACACTTCCCAGTTTTGTGTCCCTGGGCAAGTCACTTAACCCTAATTGCCTTAGTAAAAAAAAAAAAAACAAAAAAACAAACAAACAAACAAAAAAAAACACCCTCCCAAAAGAACAAACAACCCTCCCCCCAAAAAAACCCCAAAGGAAAAAAAAAAATCTGGTTCTCATCCATTCTGAACTTCCAAATATCACTTTTTGCCATTTCTTTCTAGCACCTCTCACTCAGAAGTGGACCTTCCTGTTAGTATATCACATTCCTTCCTTTACTATATCACATGGAAATTTCTTAGGAAGGGAAATGTTTATTTTACTAATCAATCCTGGCAAGCCAAGAAACCAGAAGGGTACTTTTTGTTTAGATGTTTTCCCCCAAGTTGACAGGCAAGGTATCCAAGTTCACCCAAAGATGATATTGTGTTTCATCCTGTAAAAGAGCCTGCAATCTCTTAGCTGACAAAAAGTGCTGACCAGTTTTCCCTCACATACCGCTGAGTATAACTTAGCTGAAGAAATACAGTCCTTGAGCTAGGAGCTGCGTGTCCATACTTGACTGTAGCTTGATTTCTTTTTGAGCCAACCTAATTTGTAGGAGCAACAATAATAACTTGTGTTTATAGCCCAGAGAAATCTGCTCTTAACTCATTATAATAGTAGAGTCTTTATTGGCCAAGGACAGTGTTATTATTAATAATTATTGTTGCTATTATTGTCGCTGTTCTTAACTTTGTCAAATGTTATTATCATTATCTACTGGCTTTCCTTTTCAGAATTTTTAGTGCCTTCTTAAAAGTATTCGTTAATTTTAGCTCACAAATCTCCTAAGTGGGAGAGAAGTCTTAAAGTAAGTTTTCCAATGCTAAAGATGGGAAAAATAAGAGTGTGTGTGTAGGGAAACAGACCAGGAAAAACTCCCTGAAAGCAGGATGGGGGGTGAGGGAAAGAATGTTGGACCACCGATGCTCTCTCATTGTCCCAGAAAAAGAAAAATACAGCAACAAAAAAATCAAGTCATATAATAATGAATATAGAGCTATAAGGTATCTCAAATGTATTCTAATCTAAGTCCTTCAATTTACAGATGGGAAAACTGAGGCCCAGAGCCATCTAATAATTTGTACATGGTCATAAAACTAATGGAGTTAGAACTAGACCCAAGGCCCTTTGGCTCCAAGTAGTCTTTCCTCCACAGTACCACAGAGAGAATTCTTATTTATGTCCTGGTGGTTAAACCCTGGAAACTGAACCACAATCAGATTTCAGGATAATATTCATGCTCCCAGCATGCTATCCTTGCTATCCCACTGCCTCTTTATTTAGGAGACCACACCTGGGTAATGAAGCAACTAAGCCGAGGAACAGAGATGATCAAAGAAGGCACAGATAGGGACTAGAAAAATTCCCCAACTGAAGCCCCAAACGTAATCTCTGCCTCCTTCCTCAAGGACTCTGCAGGCCCCTGAACTGCTCTGTAATTTATTGGAAATTGTGTTTCCTTCGCAAAAGCTCCCTTGGTACATTCATTGTCTCCTTTCTCATTCATATTTTTATTCTTTCCCTTTTTACTGTTGAGTGGTTTCTATCTTCTCCAATCACCTCCCTTATTTTCCCACTTCCTTTTCTTTGTCTCTCTCCACTAGACAAAACTGAACTTGCAACATGGCAAATCTGGATTGTTGCTCTCAGAATTGAGCTTTGGGAGTAGCTATCAGGTGGCCAGTTGGGTTTAGAGCCAGCTGGTGATCAAAGATAGTCTGGGACTCCCATGCACCCAGTCAGGACAGAATTCCCACCCACCTTTCCAAAAACTTTCCTATGATGCCTTAAGGATTATAAAGGGAAATAATACAAGTATTTCTATCCCATTTTGCGTATGAGATTTCAGGGAATTAAGTGATTATTGCTCATTATATCTATTGTTTGTGATTAAATGCCCCAAGTCACATGGATAGGTCAGTATTAGGACAAAGAGAAAAGAATAACAAACTTGGAGTCAGAAAAGACATGAGTTCAAATCCTACCCTTCACTCACTATAAGATGACCTTCAGACAAGTTATTTAAACTTCCTATAATTTGGTTTACTCAGTTATAAAATAAGAAAGTTGGAATCCACTGCCTCTGAGGTCCCTTCTAGTACTATATGAGCCCATAATTTGAATGCAGATCTTTTAACTCAAAGTTCTACATTCTTTGCACTGAACCATGCTGACTCTCTTGCAGAATGAAGAATGATTGCCTAGGAACAAAGTCTTCCTCCTCTCCTACCCTGCTCCCTGACTAGCTACATCATGCAGCTTTGCTATTTCACCTTCCCTTCTTGTTCCTTTCAAAGTTACATCAATGGTTATTTGATTTGAAATTTTTATTTTTATTTTTTGACTAGGGATTTCATTGGTAGAGAGAACTGCTACTGAGGAAACCCCCTACTAGTGCAGATCAGTAGCATATCAGCAGCTACCAGCAGCTCATAGTTTTAGAGAGTTGTCTGGTTGGATGAAGGGATAAGTGATTTGCCTGGAGTCACACAGACATCGTGGTTCAGAGAGAGCACTGGAATCCAGGGCTTTCTGACTCGGATGCCTGTTCCCTCTGTTGACAGTGCCAAGTTGTACCTCACTAATCAGAACTGCCTCCCCCCTTTACTTTATTTTATTCAAAAAAGTTTTAAGCCAGTAGGGTTAAGTGACTAGACCAGGATAACACAGCTAGCATCTATGATCAGATTTGAATCCAGGCCTAGTACTCTACCCACTGTGTCACCTAGCTATCTCCCCTTAAATCCCCCTTAAACAAAGGAGGTAGTAGGGTAAAATGAGCATGCAATGTGTTTTGGATATTTCTGATTGTAAGGGCTCAGAGATGGAATGCACTTAAAACTTATTCTCAACAGCCACTCTTTGTATGGCCAAAGGCAAGGAAGGATTTAAATCAAGGACTAGTGAGTGTAATAAACCATAGGTTTGTTCTGTCCATAATTCTACTGATTGCTATTTTAATATATAGGGGATTATGACAATAACATAGGGATTTTATTGGTGTAGGGGCTCCTATTAATGATATAAATAACAATTACAATTTGATGTATAAAACAGGTCTTCTTAATCTTTTTTGTATCATAAAATCCTTTGGTAGCCTGAGGAAGCCCATGATCTTCTTCTCTGAAGAACATTTTTAAATATATAAGTAAAATACATAGGATTAAAAAAAACAATTATGTTGAAATACAGTTATCAAAATATTTTTTTAAAAATCCATAGGAACCCCCCCCACATAGTTAACAATCATTGGTTTAAAGAGTTGTTATGGCCCAAAGCAGTTAGCATCTGAGGGATAAGTCTCTAGTCATGAACCTTTCTCTAATGTTAACTAACCAAGTCTTTGATGACAGATGTACTGCCCATCACTAGGCCCATATTCAGAGTTTTTCCAATTGGGAAGAAGTTGCCAGAGCTGCCATAGCCTTTGAGAACTCGAGGTCACCTCTGTGACCCAATGAGGCATGGATGTGGGACTTTGACAGCTGATGCTGTTGATAAATAATTTCATCCTTGACTCTGGCCTCATTAACTAGCCTCTTTAAATGTCTATTAAATGTGTCATATATTATAAAGCCTTAGGATGATTTGAAGTATTAAAAGATTTTTCTTCTGATTATGTTGCTCAGCCTCTGTTTTCTTAGTCAAGAACCATTAGAGAGTTTTTCAGATATGCTACTAGGAAAAAATCCAAACTGAATCAGTCCATGAGTTTTTATTAAGCACTGACTATGGATCAGGCATTGGGAGACAATGATAAAGAATAAAATAATTCCTATTTATAGTGAATTATAGTTTATTTATTTTACAATTGTGAGATAAAGAAGGCAAGCTGAGATGTTGGATTTGCCTGAAAAAAATCTGAGGGTCTTAGTTGACTTCAAACAAAATATGAATCAAGGGTGATAGATAGGACAGGCAAAAACTCAATGCAACCTTGAGTTGTATTTAAAGGCCTACAGTCCAGTAATAAGGAGATGATACTTTCATTGCTCTACTCAACTCCAGTAACACAATATCTTTCTGGAGCCTTCTTTAGTTTTAAGTTTCATGTTAAATGATGATCAAGCAGAAAATTATCTGGGGAGCTATCTGGATGGTGAAGTGCTTTATGGTCATGGCATGTGGGGATCAGCAAATGAGGATATTTAGATAGCAGGAGAGGAGATTTGGGGGCAAAAGTAAAAGCTATCTTTAAATGTTAGAAGATTTGACATGTAGAAGAGGGTTTGAGTTTTCTGTTTGGCCTTAGAAAGTAAAAACTAAATGACGGATTGAAGTTTCAAAGAGCAAAAATTTGGGTTCAGTGGTAAGGGAAAACTTTCTAATAATTAGAACTGTCCAAGAGTAGGATGGACTATCTTGGGAGTAATTGAAAAAAATCGAAGGCCCGCCATTTTTTTAGCCCTTCCCTTAGCGCTCTCCCTCTTCTGAAATTAATCAGTATTTATTTTGAATATTGTTTGTATCTGCTTATCTATGCATATGGTTCATCCATCCAATTGAATTTTTTCTTGATTTCCTTAGTGACTAGCACTACGCCTTGGGTATAGTGGGCATTTAATAAATGTTTGTTGATTTAAATGGTCTTTTCAAATTCCTTCCCATTCTCTACAGAAAGGTTTTTCCTTGTGTTTCTATATTGAGTAACTGAAGAAATGCTCTTGAATAAAGAAATTAAGGTGACCTTAGTTTGATGAGAACATGCTTGATTTTTAATTTATTTTAAAAATGACTTGGGCTCTTGATGACTGGAAAATGAAATTGAAATACCAGTTGAAGGATTATTGTCATGAGTAGCAACATGATAATGTCCCTCTTGGTAAGTTGTATTTGAAAAATGATTGGATAGAAAAATATATATATTGGATGGGGAATTTAAAGGCCTGGGTTCTAAGCACAGCTCTGCCACTCTTTTGCTGTGTAATTGTCCTCAAGTCACTTCTCCGCTGCTTAGGAGTCTCAGCTCTAAAATGAGGGGATCAAGCTAAGGCCAGATTTCTCAAACTGTCCTTCATAGAATCCTGAAACACCTGAGGTTTGTTAGAAACTGCAAGCCAGCACAGTGAATAGAGCACAGGACCTGGAGTCAGACAAACCCAAATTCAAATCCAGCCTCAGACACTTAACTAGCTGTGTGACCTTGGGCAAGACACTTAACCGCTATCTGCCTCGGTTTCCCCCTCTGTAAAAGGGGAGAATAATGATAGCACATTCCTCTCAGGATTGTTTTGAGGATCAATTGAGCTACTATTTGTAGGGTGCCTTCAAACTTTAAGAAACTATTTAAATGTTAATTGTTTTTTGTAAAATGAGTCTTATGTTGTTAGTAGGCATTAAAAATAACAATCATGGAGGATGTTACTACTGGAGTAAATGCTAACATTTTGTTTAAACTGAAGGGTTGTTGTTGTTATTCAGTCAATTCTGTCATGCCTGACTATTTGTGACCCATTTGGGGGTTTTCTTGGCAAAGATATTGGAGGGATTTGTCATTTTTTTCTTCAATTCATTTTATAGCTGAGGAAACTGAGGCAAATAGAGTTAAGTGACCTGCCCAGGATCACAGAGCTATTTACTGTCTGAGGTCAGATTTGAGCTCAGGAAGATGAGCTTTCCTGACTTTAAACCTGGCTATCTATCCATTGTACCAATGAGGAAAAACTTTAGAATCACTGAAAGGAACAAACATTTATTAAGCATCTACAATGTACACTGTGCTAAGCACTTTACAAATTTTATCTCATTTGATCCTTACAACAACCATGTGAGATAGATGCTATTATTATCTCTATTTTACATTGGAGGAAACTGAGGCAAACATAGATGAAGTGAGGCTACATTTGAACTCAGATCTTCCTGAGTGTTCTATCCCAAAGCTTCTTACACTGTGCGTCGCAAGCACATATGAGGTCACATAACTGAATGTGGGGTTCATGAAAAATTTGGCAACAGTAAAAGGTATCAAATATTCTGCCAAGATTTAATTCTTTATGTAAAAATAAACAAATACATCCAACTCATTACTATGCAAATTTGCTTTCATCTTTAAATGGTAAAATTATATATAGCAAAGAATTCTTTTAAAATAAATTTCTTTATGATTTATTATCAGTAAATGTTTGCTTTATATATATATATATATATATATATATATATATATATATATATATATATATATATATATTTTTATATACCTATGAACCGAAGATCATATAAAAATGTCTGAGGTGAAAAGTGGTCACAAGTGGAAAAAGTTTAAGAAGCCCTGCTTTATCCATTGCAGCACCTATCTGCCTAGCTAGCTTATATTTTAGCTGGACTGGATCATTTCCTAGGAGTTTTAACATTCTGTGATGTCCTATGCTAGATCCCTTTTTGTCACTGTGCCTCAGTTTCCCCATCTATGTAAAGGCAAAAAATACTATTTTCCTTAGATCCAGTAACTGAGTAATCAATACAACTTGAGCCAGAACAAAACTTGTGTTTTTTCTCTCTCTTGCTTGGGCTTCTCAGTATTCTGGAAGATACCTCATATAATTAGGGGATCCATGGACTTCCCTTCTTCCTCGCCAGCTATATCAGACTCCTGAAAAGGGACCATCTTCTGGGCCTCCTTCCATGGCATGGAAGACAGTTGTAAGTTTACAGTGCCGTCTTTTTGGCAGTGACTTGGGCCATCTTGCTTCTTGCTTCTCCCTATTGGCAAACGGACAATCAAAGCTGCTGATGACACTCTTGGAAGATGTTGGGGCCCAGAAATTTATCTCCTCCTTGAAAGAAAAAGGATATTTCCTACTAGTAAGAAGGAAAAGTCAAATACCAAGGGGGTATAAAGTCAGTGGCAAGTCACTGTGGTTTCTACATCTTTCTTCTAAGAAGTCTCAAGACTGTCAGGAAGAACATGGGAGTTTCTAACCAATATTCTCATGTTGTTTAGATAGGAATTTCAGTAAGAAGGACCAAGATTTCTGAGGTGATTTTGTTGGAAGTATTAGACAGATCCAATTCTAGGTCCAAGTCTCATTTCAACCATTCTAGCTTTTTCCAAGTGTAACATGAATATGGTACCATCATGTTGCCTTTCATAAAAGTCATCCTTCAACTTTTAATTTCATTCTCCAATCACCAAGAGCCTAAGTCATTTTTGTTATAAATTAAAAGATTTAACATGCCCTAGATCATTTAAAACTTATTGAATTAAGACAACTTTCATTCATTCAAGAACATTTATGGAGCTACTCAGTACAGAAATACAAGCAACCAACTTTGACAGCACCATGGGAGTATCTCTTCTGGCTTTTTTTTTTCCCCCCACAAAACTTAGAATGACAATTTCCTCTTGTCCAGATACCCTCAAAAAACTCCTTCAATCTTTCCATGATTTTATAATTTTAAGTGTCACCCAACCTCTTGTTGAAAGCGATACCAAGTACTCAGAGCAAGAAGGCTGTGGTAAATTCAAGATGGAACTGTATCATTTGAAAAGTAACTTAATAACACACTTTCAGAATTACTTTCATAAAGAGAGTGATAGACAGCTATTCTCCATTTCCATTGCGGACAGAATTACATGAAAAGGTTTTTGTCTGTCTATGGGAAAATTTAAGTCAGACGTCAGAGGGAACTTCCTGATTTGGAGGAATGGAAGGATTCTGAGTCTTAGCATCCTAAACTCATTCCCTGAAAGTGACTTCTTTATTTCTCCTACTCCTTGTCTTCCAACACTAATAGAGGAAATGCTGTCCAAAGGACAGGGTAACACATGCTCAGCCTGGACATGGGCTAGGACAAGCATCTCCTCAAATCCCGAGTGCCCATTCTTTTCTTCTTGGTTGACCAATCGCATCCTTCTGGCAAAAGCCAAGTCCATAACAGCATACTGGAGCTTCCTTGGCTGTTTTCTCTGAGCAACGGCCAGGAGTTGAGCCGCTCTCTCTTTTTTGTTAGATAATTCCTGCTCAGCACCGAGTGAGAGCAATTAAGGTACAGTGGAATGAGTGGCCCTGCTAAGAGTATGCTGGTGGGGGTTCGGTTTTTCCAGTGATGAGGCAGATTGCTGGAAGCCCTCATGGTGGTTACCTAGTGATGCTGATTTAAAACAGAGATGAAAATTGCATTCATCTCTGTGCGAATGCACACAAGAGAACATGTGTGTATATCTGTGTGCACTTTGGGTGTGTCTAAGCATAGGCGAACAGCAGATGAGTATATTGCATCATGTGCATGGATTTATACACACAGGTGCAAATCTGTATATGGAGACTTTTATGTGGGCTTCTGCAAACCAAGAAATGCATGAAGGGATATATACATGCATGTTTTTCATATGGGAGTACATATATTTTTGAGCATTCACAACCCACTGGTCTTCACAGAGGTCCCTTCTATTTGGATACTGCTCCTATCTTCTCATGCCCCAATGTGGAGAGTGGGAATTAAGGGTTGGCAATATAATAAAGAGACACTGATTTCAGCAGTAATGCTCCTCACCCTGCAGACACATTGCTTCTGCTTTTATGCTGCACATTACACTGTGGTGAAATTTAGTTAATTTTATGGTTTGTTATTACAACAGCAGAGTGGATAAGGGGAGGCAGCTTTTGTTGGCTGAAAGGTAGCGCTTTCTGGGAGTGCTGGGAACCGGCAAGTGGAGGAAGCTGCCAGGGGATAGAAGTAAGGCTCATTCAGGGATAAGTTGGTTGGTCCAATTTTAAAAAGATCTATTCAAGTACAAGAATTGTCAGTTAATCAGCAAACTTTTATTGAATCTCTTCTGTGAGCCCAGGCTCTAAGAAGAATGCAAAAGACAAATTCATTCTCTATCTTCAAAGGACCTGCAATCCATTTGGGGAATAAAGACTAAACTTGTTATCCACATAGTAGAATCCAGGCTAAGGGGTATTTGTGGGCAGCTAGGTGGCACCATAGTGCCCAGAGCACCAGGTCTTGAGTCAGAAAGTCTCATCAAATTTGATCTCACTTATTAGCTAGTGAGCTAGTGAGCAAGTCACTTGTTTGCCTCAGTTTCCACTGTAAAATAAGCTGGAAAAAAATGGCAAACTGCTCCGATATCTCTGCCAAGACAACCTCAAATGGAATCCTAGAAGGGTTGGACAAAACTGGAATGGCTAAAAAACAACAAGGTTATTTGTACAAATGGCTCTTTTAATATATTTGTCCTGGGATCTAGGGAAACCTGAAACATTTGAGGCATTAGATTGATGTCAGATGAGAGGAAGGGAAGATGGTTAAGGGAGCAGGATGAATACGAGGCTGGAGATGTTGGCCAGCTTAGATTTTCAGCACCTTGAATCTGGAAGTGAGAACAAACCTATTAGCACATCAGGAGGCAGCCCATCACTGCCTCTGAACAAAGCAAAGCGATTAGCATTCTTATTTATACTACTAATGAAGCTAATTAAATCTTATAACCAGAAACATCTCTCTGTCTGGACTAGAATATTCAAGAAGCAGAAATGTAGCTCCAGCAGAATATGTCTTCTTGTTTTTTTTTTTTTTTAATTTCTCCAGCTAAGTTCTTTCCGCTACATATAGACATGGAGCAAACATACAGAGATGCTGCAGAATACCTTGATGTTTCTAGAATCACATTGCAGTTAGGATGCCCTTAAATAGTGGAGATACCAACCCATCCATAACTCTTTATTATAACTTTTTCGACCTCGTGACTTCTAATCAATCTTTCCCATGAGGATGGGCCAATGTGCTGGGGACAGTCATCTAGATATCTTAACATTTTCATGAACGCCTGTGGAGTAAATGCATGATCCCTTATCCTTGCTATGTGACATATCTATTTTATCCATATATAGACGTAGATATAGATAGATATACACACAGATATAGATATAGCTGCACACATACATAATGATGGTTATAGGTAGATATATAGATATAGAGAGGTAGATAAATTATACTTTAAATTCCCTCTGTTTTGTAATTTTTTACTGGTAATACAGCTATTGAACATTTGTGACAGTGTCAAGAAGGGAGTAAAGCATGTACAGAACAATGGAGGACAGTGGTTAGAGTTTGGGCTTTGATCACAAATAATTATAGCTAATATGGTTAACTTGCAAAGCCCTTTCCATATATCTTCTCATTGATCCTCATAACAGCCCTATGAAGTAGTTGTTATTATTATCTCCTCTTCACAAATGGGGAAATTGAAAGTGATAGAGGGTAATTGTTGGACCAGCTAAAGTGCAGTGGATAAAGTGCTAAGGCTGAAGTCAGGAACTCTTTATGAGTTCAAATCTGACCTCAGACACTTAGGAGCTGTGAAACCTTGGGCAAGGCACTTAACCCTAGATAGAACAACAAGTATTTATTAAGCATTTATTGTGTGCCAAGGATTATGTTAAGCTCTGGGGATGTAAATAGAAGCCAAAAAAAAAAAAAAGGTATTCCTGCCCTTGAGGAGCTTAAAGTCTAATGAAAGAATAAAACAACACAAAGAAAGAGCCAAAAAGCAGGAGACTTGAAGTTTCCTACAAGTGGCAAGAACAGAATACTTTTATTTTTCTGGGATCTGATTCTGAGTTGTGTGCCAGGATACCTGGATTGTCATCCCTCATCCGATGGAGACTTTGTGAGATTTAAATCTTCTGAGGGTTTATGAGGAGTAAGTAAAAAAGTTTAGCATCTTCTCAGTTACTCATGTACTTTAAGATAATCTAATTATTCTATGTATAACATTTGAGAGAATACTAGATTCAGATTCAAGAAACCCAAGACTTGCTTCATCTTCTTCACTCACTACATATGGGACTTTGGGCAAGCTTTCTGGGTATCAGCTTTTTATCTCTAAAGTGGAGATAATAACTAGATGATAATCAGCAGTAGTCAAATTTGTCATTGAGTTTTCTTTTTCTTTTTCCTTCTTCTTTTTTTTTTTCTGAGACAGTTGGGGTTAAGTGACTTGCCCAGGGTCACACAGCTAGGAAGTGTTCAGTGTCTGAGGTCATATTTGAACTCAGGTTCTCCTGACTTCAGGGCTGGTGCTCTATCCACTGCGCCACCTAGCTGCTCCTGATTTTTTTTTCCTATAAAAACTCACATACATTTTGTAAAGGTTTTTTTTTTTTTGTGTGTGTGTGTGTGTGTGTGTGTGTGTGTGTGAATTTAAACACTTTGAAATACTATAAATGTCAACTATTGACACTGGAAGAAGCATTATCTATCTGTTAAGGAGGTTGATCTGAACAAGCTTTAAAGTCCATTTCAGCTCTGAAAGTCTGGGCATCTATAAAAGTAAAAATCTGACTCAGATTCTAGTGTATTATGTTCATTTTAAGTCTTTTATTTCTGTTCTTCCTCCCAAAAAGGTATAGGGGATAGAAAACAGGGAGGAATAGTGGAAGGAAAGGCTAAAAAATGATTAGTGCTGTTTGGATAAATCAGATGTCATCAGTCTCCTTAGAAAGATAATCATAGAGGAGTCTACAACTTCTCTTTAGATATGCCTTCTACTACTCTGTTCCTTGGGTGAAAAGTATCTATTCTTCATTCTTCTCTCCCCATAGCCCAGGAAGGGTTGAAAACTGGGCCACAGAAATGCTAATGAGATTGAGAATTTAATCACAATGTTTTTTTTTTTTTAATTGCAATAAAAAGCTCAATTATTAAATAAATGTAATTGGTACAACAGAAGTACTTTAACGTGTCTGCTAAGTGTTGTAGTATTTGAAGTATCTTATAAACATGGGGAAATTAGTCTTTGAAATACCCCCCAGAGAGGAAGCTAAATTCTGGACATGTAGAAGAAAAGAGGGGAAAGCAGGGAGAGGCTGACACAATGGGAGCTAGACTTGGGAGAATGGGGTTTCCCACTATATTTCTCACAAGCCTTGTCTTAAAGGGCCTTCGTGGATATTGATAGGACAAGACACTGACAAAGCCTTTGGCAGCTTCTCACCAGTTTTCCCTCACTGGATCTTTGGGAAGTGGGGCATCAGGATGATCCATCATATCACTGAAGATACTCTGATCTCAGAGAGAACATCACATTGTTGAAGGTCGCTGAGGGGTTTTTCTACAAGATGCTGCCTTCTTCTTTGATTACCATCTCCCCTTATCCGCAAGTTGACCCAAGTTCCATTTCCTGTCTCCCTAAACTACCCCCAATGTCTCTCTTGAAAAGAGCCCCTAGTGGTAACGTCCTCCTAACAGCTGTGCACCAGACACAATTAAAAGGCATACTGCTGTTCTATACGGCAACCGCCTGCTCTCTCAAGTGAGCCCCTTAACAGCTTCAGAAACCAGCAGGGGAAGCTCAGCAGTTTCCCCATTCAGAATCTGTGGCAGCAATTTCCCCAGGTATTTTTCCATGCTTAAGTTACCCCCACCCCGTTGCCTGGTGCTTGTTGTCACCTTGTTCCCTTCCCTATTTCCCTCTTCTTTCTGTTCCTCCTGGTACCAGTTTAAGGCTGGGAGCAGGTGCAAGACTTGGGAAGAGATGGGGAGAGCCCATTATCAACCTACATGTTAATTGTCAAATTAATGTCATAGTGAATGAAGCCCAGAGAAACAAGGTATAGTTCTGAGAACCCCTTTTTATGCCCCACCCTCCCTTCCACTTATAAGTGACCAATTGTTGAGAGGAATGTATATTTAGATGATAAGTAACAATTCTGGTTTTGAATTCTAGGGTGGCTATGGCAAGAAATGAACATCTATGTGTGTATCCTTCTGTCTATCCTTATTTATCTATCTTTTGGTTTTTAGGCAAGACTAAATCTAAGCCAATGAGAAATAAACTTAAAAAGACTTCTAGAAGAGGTTCCACACCACTCTTAATTGACTCCTTAAGTGTTTAACAACTACCATTGTTCAGGAGTTCTACCCACTCACCTGAAACTGAAGATATCTTGATATATTTTCTTACATTTGGGTTCTTTGTAGACATGAAAAAAAATCATCTTTACTTCCTGTCTCCCAATGATCAATTTAGAAATCCTGACCTTGAGTTGAAATTATCAGAATTTTGTGATTCTTGTGACTAAGAGTTAGTATTAGAAGTAGACTGAATCCCACTTTGAGAGGGCTTGCAGGCTCTCAATGAAACATATCTTCCATGATTTCAATGAAGATTGATAGGATTTTCTATGGATAACCCCTTTGGATGAATGAGTTCATTCATACACTTTGAAGAAGGACCAAAAACAGATAATTATTTGAGTTCAGAATTCAATAGGAGAGTAAGCTGATTTGCCTTTGGACAATTATCCAGTCTTTTCAATGATTCCAAGCTATTTTGTCTCAATAAAGCAAATACACACATACATATCTACATACAGACACTCATGGGCACATTACTATCACCATTCACCCGGTGATGCTATATCCATTGGATTTTAAGGTCCTTGAGGGCAGGGACCCTCCAGCACTTAGCACAGTACATGGCACAGTAAGTGCCTAATAAGTGTTTATGGATTGATTGATTATGTGGAAGTGACTTGTAGAATACAAGGAGAAGCAGTAGAAAGAAAATGTGCAGCCAGAGGATCTGTATTCAGAATCCCTGACACATAATACCAGTTTAAGCCAATTTCCAAGACAATTTTTCCAGAGTGTGGCTGCTATACATGCTTCTGGGGTCCACAGGTGAGAACTGGACAAGAGCTGAGTACCAAAGGTGGATGAGCAGCCCTGAAAAAGGCTCAGCAAGCCCTCGTACCAGATGTGCTAGTCCTCCTAGAATACCCCTGCCCCCTAGGAGAATGACTAATAGAAGGATCAGATGAATGAATGATATACCAGTACTGACAAGAAACTATTAAAATATCTAGAAAAAAGATTCCAGCGTACTGTGTAGATCTTCTGTGTAAATACTCTGTGGGGTGTTTATGGAAAGACCCAGATGAGAACTACTCAGGATGAGCCAACACGAATGGGTTTTCATCTGTACCATCAGAGGGGATGCTCACGTTGATGAGATGAACTTCCCATTGAAAGATCACAAGTGTAATGTCTAAAGCACTCTGTGGCTCTTTGCCATGCAGCTGTTATTTCTAGACCAGAAATGGACAAAGTGACAGCCTACAAAGTCTCCAGAGGAGTTCTTGGAAGAGCAAGGTTAAAAAGAGAGAAGAGGGACTCTCGCTGTACTTCTCTTTATTCACCTGTGGAAAGAGTGGAGGAGAGAACTGATGCTTTATGTGTCCCATCTGCCCAAGTCCCAAGTCCCTGCACTTGAGCGGGTGAGACCTAAAGCTTGGGGAGCATGCTATTATATATCCTGGCACCTACTCCACTAACAGAATCAGAGCAGGTGAAATAGGATCAAATCAGTGCTTTGAGATCCCTGAATGAGAAGCCTGGAGGGGAAGAGGAGGTGAGGGGATGCAAAGGGAGAAGACTTGTCACAAATTATTACTATGTGAAGAGTTCTGTAAACGCGAGGTTATTACTTTTATTATTGTTATTATTAGCTGTAATGGCTGAGTGAGCAGTTCACTTGGCCCTAATAGAAAATTGCTCCTGACAACTCGCCGTAACCACAGGATCCCAGGCAAAGCAATTGAGAGAAATGTTTTTTAACTTCACCAGGGAATGACACACGGAGAGACTTATACTAGTCTGGTTCCCCAAGCAGCAGAGGGATGCGGCTTGTTCCCTCTCCCCAGCCCGTGGCTCAGAGCAAGTGGGGCCGAGGGCAAGAGAGCAAGAGAGCCTTGTAAGGGTCCAAGTTACCCTTGGCAAAGGTAAGCGCTCTCTTCTTGGCCAATTGGCAGGGTGCAGGGGCCAGGGCAGGGGAGATGGTCCCAATATCCATCTTATTTTTGCTCACCAGTAAGCCCATTAGGAATGTATCTCTCTCTGCACTGATTGCTCTTCTACGCTATTAATTTGCGGTCGTATTAATTCCTGCTGCTATTATACAGCTAGGTGATGCAGAACAAAGCTTCTCATTAACATGGCAAAGGAGTTATTGCTACTGCCAGCGTTGATTTTTTTTTAACCCTCCTCCTTTCCCCCACCCCCCCCTCACATCCCTCCAACCTCTACCCTTTCCTGACATGAATTGCTCCTTGATCCTTTGAGCATGACCAATGGGCCATGAAACAGAGACAAATTTGGAGCTACCAAAGGTGGTCAGGATGTTTTCAGGGACATATAAAACTCTTTTGTCTATCTTTTCTCCTCTTTATTGGCCTTTTCCTTTATTTGGTGATATGCTGTCTTTGAAATTGTGAATTAGAAAATCTCTCGTCCTCCAGAAAGGTGTGTGAGACAGCCTAGCCTGGTAGTGCAGGTACTGGATTTAAAGTCAAAAGGGGTGAGTTTGAATGCCAATTCTCCTATCCAATCCTTATGTGACCTAGGCTCTGGGTCTCAGTTTATCTATAAAATGGAGAACGGGATTGCTCCTCAGTGACTAGAAATCCACTAGAGTTTATTGAGAAGAAGGGATGGAGTGACCAGACGTGTGGCTTAGGAAAGTCCCCATGACAATTGAGTAGAGGATAGAGAGAGACAGAGAAAGAAAGAAAAAATGGGATATATACAGAGAGACACAGAGAGACAGATTTAAGAGAGAGGGAAAGACAGACAAACTTAAGACAGAGGGAATAATTAGGATACTTTTGAAAGAGTTTGGGTGAAAGGTGATAAGAGCCTAACTAGAGTGGTGGCTAGGTGAATAGAGATAAGAAGGCAGGCATGAGACATGCAGTAGAATTAGAAGCAAAACAAAACAAAACAAAAGGAAAAAAAAAACTCTTGATAAGTAATTGGTTATGTGGAAAGAGTAAGAGGTGAAATTTAGGAAGATACTGAGCTTTTGAACCTGGGTGATTGTAAGGGTGGTGGTGCTATCACTAGTAATCCGAAAGCTGGGGAAGCAAGATAATGAGTTCTATTTTGAATATGCTGAGTTTGAAATGCCTATAGGTCACTTAATCTGATGTGTCCAGTGGGCAGTTTTCGAGATAGCACCAGAGCTCAAGAGAGATTTTATAGCTGGATAATCTGGAAGTCACCTGTATGGAGATAATAACAGAACCATGGAAACTGATGAGATCCTTAAGTGAGGGAATATAGAGGAAAATGAGTTAAGGGTTCAGGGCAAAGTCCTGAAAGCACACCCACAATTAGTGGGCATGACATGAATGAAAAAGGAAACTGTTGGATAGGCAGAAGAACAAGAGATAGCAGTGGAACAAAAACCCAGAGAAGAGAATCCTGGAGGAGGATGATTCATGTGGCTGCTGGCATATTACAGTGTATAGGAAGTCAGGAAGACTTCAACATCTCCTCCCCCCAATATTTACTAGGCATGGAACCTTGATAAGTCACTTAAATTCTTTGCACATCAGTTTCCTTATGAAAAATGAAGAGGGTAAACATATCAGTTGTACAGACTTCATAATATAATGTGTTGGTTCATCATCATCATCACAATCATCATTATCATCAATCATGATGTTTTATTAGACACAAAGTTAACAGCTTTGGGATTCAGTTATAGCTCTACTCGTCACTTGGGTCAATCTTCACATCTCACTTTTCTAATCTATAAAACAGGAATAAAAATGCCTTTATTGTGTACTTCAAAGGTTGTGATGATCAGAAAAAATAATGACACAAGGAAGCATTTTATCTAACCATAAAGTTCTGTATAGACATGTTTTCATGACTTCGAGGCTGCATTTTATTCATGGGGATGGTCTAGGATTTGCCCTGGCGCACACTTGAGAACTGACCTTAAGAGGTTAGTAATTCTGTCTAGACACCATGTAGCTCTTTTCGTCTGCATGATACTAAAAAGCATATACAGGAATGAAACCCATGATCCAACATCACTAGGATTCAGAAGCACAAGAGGGAATTTTTTTTAACTGGTACAGGAGAAATATAGAGGGCAGGCAGTCCAACGGCATGAAGGGTGCAGATCGTCCCCTCTCTTGTCTGTCTTCTAGTTTCCACTGGTCTCCTTCTTCTGGGGACTCATCTCCTTGACATCCCCTAACTCTCCAGTGACCTTGGAGATGCTAGTGAGGGAAATGTATTGGGATAGCAGTGGAAAGAACTGTATCCATTATATCAGTATGCGAAGAAAAGCTTCAGCCACCCTACCCTAGTTCTAGACCTGTTAGTACTGTGCTCACATCAGATACCTGCTTTAAAGGCCTTTGTATTGAAATCCTTAACAGCAACTTCTTATCAAATGAAAGTAACAGGATTCAGGTCATAACTGGGTGTCTTGGGAGCATGATATAGTAGTTTAAAAGTTTAAAGGTTCACTTTCTCTCTCTTTCACGTTTCCTCTTCCTCTCCCTTCCTCTTCCTCCTTCTCCCTTCCTCCCCCCTTCTCTCTTCTCCCCCCTCTTCTCTTCTCTTCTCTTCTCTTCTCTTCTCTTCTCTTCTCTTCTCTTCTCTTGTCTTCTCTTCTCTTGTCTTCTCTTCTCTTCTCTTTTCTTCTCTTCTTCTCTTCTTTCCCTCAATTTCCCTTCCTTTCTCCCTTTTCAGTCCCCCTTTTTCTTTTTCTCTGGTTTTGTCTGTCTGTATCTCTTCTTTCTGTCTCTCTTTCTATCTCCCCCACTCTTTTGTTCCCTGATGCTTCTTTTCTATATAATCACATTTTTCTTTCTCACTACTTACAGTCATCTACTGATCCATATATTTCCTCACCATCACTCTCATCCTGTTTTATAAAAAGCATTGTTAAAAAATGGATGTGGCATTCAAAACAGTTACAGGATAGAGAGGGTTAGCTTTTCCCCATCTAAGAGCATAAGCATAATGAATGACATTTCTCCTCCTTTGAGTGAGCAAAAAAGCTGCAAGTTTAGGCAAGGGAACTGAAGAAGAGACAGAAAGTAAGGAGTATGATGTTGGGTAGAGTTTTTGTTCTTGACATAAAATTCACTAGCAACCTGTATTACCATTCAATCCAACAAACATTCATTAATTGTCTACCATTTGCAAAGCATTTTGGTAGGCATTGGACAATAAAGAACCTCATAGCAGTCTTGTAGTAGCCAGATACCCAGAGCCAAAATCACTACTAAAAAGCAAGGGGAACCAGTCACCATTAAAATTGGCCAATGGGCTAAGGCTAGACAATAGAAAACCAAGGAAGATTTAATGATCCACTCCCAGGTAACCCTGTCATATACCAAAATTCCCTTTAATCTCCTGAAAGGTAAGGGAACCTATTTTCTCCTTGCCACTAAAAAATCAAGGGTCACTGAACTGGAGCCAACGTGATTAGGGTTTCATAGACTACCATGAATTTTAAAATAGAATAGAAAGCAACATTCAAACTCATTTATAGCAGGAACATCTCTTTAAAAGGGCAGAGGTGAAGCTACAAACATTTGTAAAGGCTCTATTCCCCTTCCAGATGTCTAAGAGCTACTTTAAATTCCTAAATGGTTCTTTTATCTTCAGAGATATTTGATGGTAAATGTTTTATTCTTAAGTGATGATTTCTTACAAGCAGAATTGCTTACTCTTACGAGTTATATTTTCATTGCTGATGAGTTTGTCTAACTTAATCATAGCTGATTATTACCAGGTAACCATGGCAGAATTGAACCAGAAGAACTGGGGATAGAGGAAACACTATCTACTATGGTTGGTTGACCCTAGAATCAATCAATGAATGAACAAGCACTTCTTAAGCACTTTCTTCATGGCAAGTCCTGTGCTAGATGCTGAGCTTACCAAGGCAAAACCCAGACAGCTCCTGTACTCCATAGGTAAACTGATAGAATAGTATGCTAGATTTGACATCTGAAAAACCTAGTTTTTAATCCTGTATCAGACATTTACTAATAATTGTGTTACCCCAAGCAAGACATTTAATTTCTCCTCGTTTCAATTTCATCATTTACAAAATGAGACAATAATAGCAGTTAGTTCATAAGGTAATTTTGAAGTTCAACCAACATAATATATATCTACATCTATATCTATATCTATCTATCTAAACTTCTTTTTATTAAAGCTTTTTATTTTGAAAAACATATGCATGGGAAATTTTTCAGCATTAACCCTTGCAAAACCAATTTTCACCCTCCTTTTCACTCTCTCCCCTAGATGATAAGTAATCTAATATATGTTAAACATGGTAAAAATACACAACATAATATATTACAAGTGCTTTGCAAATCTAAAAGTGCTATATAGATTATTAGCCACTGTTATTTTCATTTTGTTCTACCTTTGTTTTTATTAAAGCTTTTTATTTACAAAACATATACATGGATAATTTTTCAACATTGAGCCTTGCAAAGCCTTCTGTTTAAATTATCCCCTCCTTCCCCCACTCCTTCCCCTAGATGTCAGATAGTCCAATACTAAATTAATTATGTTATTAATTTTTTTATTATTAAATATTAAATATGTTAAAGATATGTTAAATCCAATATAAGTATATTTATACAGTTATCTTGCTGTACAAGAAAAATTGGATCAAGAAGGAAAAAAATCCTGGTAAACAAAAATATAAGCAAACATCAAAAGAAAGAGTGAGAATGCTGTGTTGTGGTCCACATTCAGCTCTCATGGTTCTCTCTGGTTGTAAATGGCTCTCTTCATCACTGAACAATTGGAATTGGTTTGAATCATCTCATTGTTGAAGAGAGCTGCATTCATAAGACATGATCATTGTATAGTCTTGTTGCCCTGTATAATGATCTCCTGGTTCTGCTCATTTCACTTAGCATCAGTTCATGTAGGTCTCTCCAAACCTCTGTGAAATCATCCTGTTGGTTGTTTCTTACAGTTGTTCTATCTTTTGTTCATGGTTAGATCCCAAGACTCTCAGTCCTGGATTCTTTTTTTTTTCTCCTGCTTCCCTCCCTGGTTGATTTTCTCATTAGTTTGCATCAGCTCAATTACCATCTCTATACAGATGATTAGGAGATCTCTTGATCCATCCCTTTTTGACCACATTCCTGAACTCTAATACCATATAATGAATTACCTATTAGACATCTTTACCTCCATTTGGCCATCTGGGTGTCTTGTAGAATAATATCAAACCCGACATTTCTAAGACAAAATGATCTCTTTCCTTTCTCCTCTGTCCCCCAAATCCCTCATTTCTACCTAACTTCTTGCTCTGGGCATAAAATTCATTGGCAGTATATCATTCAATTCAATAAGCATCATTAATTGTCTACTACATGTTTCTTTTTGGATCGTAGTCATACTAATCATTCAGGTTTACAACCTTGGAATTATATTCCACATTCCTTCTCTTTTCACCTTTCTTATCTAATCAATACAAAATCTTACTGATTCAACTCTTCTAATATCTTTTGTACCTATCCTTTTTCTTCTCAAATAATATCATCATGCTGGTTCAAACATCATCACCTCTTGTCTAAACTATGCCTTAGCTTTCAATTGGTTTCCTTGTACTTAGTTTTTATCCTCCACCCCAATTATCAAATCATATTCTTGAAACACACGTATAACTCCACCTACTCTAGGTGCTCCAATAGCTCCCCATTTTCTCTAGGATCAAATACAAACTCTTGTTTGGCATTGAAAGCCCTTTACAATCTGATTCTACTCTCCTTTTTCAGGCTTATTGCTTATTATTCGCCTTTACACATTCTCTGTTTCAGTTAAATATGTCTAATTTTTTATTCCCTATATACACATTATATCTCATTTTCATACTTTTATATAGGCTCTTCCCCATGCCAGGAATCTACTTTCTTCTTACTGCCATCTTGTAGAATTCCTGGCTTCTTTAAACACCCAGCTTTTTACAGGATGTCTATCCTGATCTTGGTCCTCTCCCATTCCATTCCAACCCCAGTGGACAGTACTTCTCAAAATTATTATTCTCTCTCTCTCTCTCTCTCTCTCTCTCTCTCTCTCTCTCTCTCTCTCTCTCTCTCGCTCTCTCTCTCTCTCTCTGCCTCTCTCTGCCTCTCTCTTTCTCTCTGTCTCTTTCTTTCTCTCTGTCTCTCTCTTTCTCTCTCTCTCTCTCTCTCTCTTCTCTCTGTCTGTCTGTCTGTCTGTCTGTCTGTCTCTCTCTCTTTCTCTCTCTCTCTCTCGCTCTCTCTTTCTCGCTCTCTCTTTCTCTCTCTCTCTCTCTCTCTCTCTCTCTCTCTCTCTCTCTCTCTCTCTCTCATACACACATACACACACACAATAGGAAAGAGACCCTATTTTATAAAAATACCACTACTTGAAGACTACTTCTCCCCGTCAGATGAATACAATAAAGTGTAGGGTTTTATTAACTTGAACAGTAAAATGAGGCTGCCAGTCCCCTACAGTATATTGGTGCTGCCAGTAAGAGTCAGGAAGTGCAATTGCTTTATTTCTGCCACAGGTCAGGCAGGAAGCCTGAAGAAATACTGTTAGAGGGTCACAGAGGGAATAGAAATACTGTTAGAGGGTCACAGAGGGAATGTAAGGGTCAGTTCTTCTAGGGGAGCTAAGGGTCTCAGTAGAAAAGACATAGCTCTTCTGACAGGGGGATTGGAGGAAGGAGATTGGAGAAAGAAAGAAGCCATTAACCCAATCTCCTCACTTATAGATGAGAACTGAGACCCAGAAATCTTAAGTAATGTATCCAGGGCCACACAGGTATTACCTGATAGAAGAAGGAGGCAGGAAGGGAACACATTTTTATTAAACATTAGGTACTGTGCTAAGCACTTTACAAACATCTCTTTTGATCCTACCAACAACCTTGGGAGATAGGTATTATTACTATTTCTCCATTTTCCCTACAGTTATGGGAACTGAGGCATACAAAATGGGTCCCGGGGTCATAGAGCTAGAAAATGTGTAAAATCAGATTTGAACTCAGGACTTCCTGACTGGCCCAGTACTCTATCCAGTATGTCCATATAGCTACAAGTGTTGAATCCAGGTTCTCTGATTATAATATCAGGGTCTTTTCTATTATTTCAGCTTGACTTGAGGCAGATAAGTAGCTTAGTAGGAAGAGTGCTAGACTTTACAGAAGATAAGAAATTCAAATTCTTCAGACACTTCTTAGTTGATCAAATCACTTTATCTCTCTGGGTTTCAGTTATCCCATTTTTAAAATAAAAGGGAGTGGACTCAGTGTCCTCCAACTCCTTCTCATCCCTAAATATTGAATTTATGTTTTTTCTTTCATTGAACCAGTCTTTAATACATCTATGAGGAAAAGCTGTTGGGATAAATTGAGTGAAGACACTCTCATGGGAATATAGTCTTAAAACTATACCTTAATTGTTACTTGAGACTTTATAATAATAAGTAGAGCTATAGCTAAAAAGAACTACTTCCCACCATCTCTTAATTAGCATTTAAGCACCTCTTTTAATGTCAATTTGTGTTTGTTTTTTTTTTTTTCTGGGATAGATTTCCACGATTAGAATGGAAGCCTGGACTCCCCAAATAATTGCAGAAAAGGCCAGGCTGAGGAGGTGGAGGCTTCTGGTTCAGGATATGTAATCTTGTGTTCTGCAGTTTTTAGTTTGCATTCCTTTTACTGAAAAACATCTTGTCAGATGGGAGATGTCCTTTCTTGTGAGGTTGTAATAAGCCCCTTTTTGATTTTTCTTACTCTAAGAGTCTCTGATTGTTTTTGTGGTTGCTTCTGTCCCACACAAAGCTATAGAAATATGTTTTCATAGAAGAAAATAATTCAAAAATGCCATATAGAGTCAGGTCAATACTTCTTCTGGGTCACTGTCCCATCCTCTGTACTCAGGAATATTTAGAAGACCCTCAGTTTTATTTTCATTCTTGTCCTCCTTTGAGTTCATTTAAATGAGCTTTTCTACGGTCACTTGGAAATGTTTCTCCGCTCTTCTTAAGGTTTGCTAATGGTAGCTGATTTTCTTGGGTTCTCTCATAACCAGTGAAGTCGGTATATACCAAGTGGGAGCCATCAGCTGTGGGTGCCTGGTGGTCCCAATGGATATTGTTATTAAGCTTAGCCTTCCTCAGCCACAGCACTATGGGCTGAGAAAACCAAGTGCTTTTGTTAAGTCCTTTCTGTCTCTGAAACCTCCTCCAAGGGAATGCTACAATGTTAATTCCCACTAGGAAAATGCATGTTGGTCTACAAAGCAGGACCAGAAGGCATCTGATGGTCTTCCTGGATGTCAGAGGGTAGGGGTTCTAAACCACTCCCTGACTAAGCAGGATTAGAGATGGGAGACACAGGGGGCAGATAGCCCTCAGGCATCTCTCTGAAAGCCCCTGTCTTGTTCAAGCCCTCTCTTAATGGAGAAAGAATGGGACTTGTGACCCAACCCAGGAAGACCATAAAGGCCATTCAGAAGGTGCCCCAAAATAGCCCTTGGTTTGAATGTTGGAGAACAGTCCTCTACTTGACACATTGACAAGGATGTGCCTAGAGCAAAATTCTCTTCTTTGAATGCTCTGTCTCTTTCTAATGGAAAATCTGTGTGAAGGAACCAGAGCCAGGACCTGATTCACCCTAGTGACCTCTCTGCGTAACACTGCATCAGGAAAGGGAAACCCCATGTATAGCCAGACCAGATGCTGAAAAGGAACCAGCATCTGGAATCGGCATATGGGGTAGCATTTACCCTTCCCTTCATAGGAGACCTGGAGGCTGTAAGTTATGAAAGGACCCAATTAGGGAATGCAGAGAGATCCGACCTGTTTCCTTATACAGGACCAGAAGGATGGGCTCTCTTTGCAATTTCTCCCTCTGTGGGGTATGATGGCCAAACCAGTCTAGTAAAGAGAGGAGGAGGCTGGACCTCCGGAAATCTGGCATTGGTGAGAACTCATTCTCTGACCCCATATTTCTTGGAATAGTCACTTTTAGGCAGGAGCTCCCATAGTGGTTGTGAGAAAGGAGCTTTGTAAATCTGTGAAATAACCATGAATTATTATTATTATTTATTTTTATGCTTTAAAGATCTGTGAATTTTCAGGGAGGATACTTCTGCTACCAATGGCAAATCACAACCTCTTTATGCTGAAGTAGATGGTCCTCAAGAGTTATTCTCCCTGAAGAAGTCATCCATCACTTTGTGGCCAACATGACGAGCCTCTCCATATGTGATTAGTCTTCAAATAGAAATATACATAACATGTATGGCGTACATGGGCACTAGGTCCATACTTTTAAGTATTAAAACATTTTTGAAAACAAATTTTTTTAAACATTGAACATTTTCCCTTTCTACCTCCCTAAAAGTTTGGTAAGAATTGATGGACATTCTTCACTGACCAGCCTTGGGGAATACTGGAGGACTTCTACACATTATAGAAGGCATTATAGATGAAATCAAGGGGAGTTGGCATCTTTTTACTTCTTTTTTAGAGATAAACAGCTGGCCTGGTGGATTGAATATTGGAGCTAAGAAAAACAAATTCAATCCTGCCCCAGATTCTTATTAGCAGCATCTTTTTATCACTTTCTATCTCTGGGCCTCAGTTTCTGAATATGGATAATGGGCATAATAAGAATGACATTATTTGGTAGTCATGAGGTTCAATGTGCTTTTATACACCTATACATATATATGTAGTGTTTTGCAAACCTTTAAGTGACATATACATATTAGCTGTTATTATTATTTTGTTGTTATTATTTCATTTCCTTCTTTACTACTTTTATAATGGACTAATAAATACTGTTTTCTAGGTTGTATTATATGCCTCCATAAACTGTTTCAATCAAGATACTTTTGTAAAGTATCCTGTTACTTATCCAATACCTCTAAAATTTAATGTACTTGTATACATATATTGTATTTAACTTATACGTTAATATATTTAAACTGTATTAGTCAATTTGCCATCTCAATTGGCAAATGGCAAATGTAGACCATTGGCTCAATGGTCTACATTTAACATGTATTGGTCAATTTGCAATCTTTGAGAAAGGGGAGAAGGAGGGAAAAAGTTGGAACAAAAGGTTTTGCAATTGTCAATGCTGAAAAATTACCCGTGCATTTATCTGGTAAATAAAAAGCTATAATAAAAAAAAGAAAAGAAAAGAAATTAAAAAAATAAAATTTAATGTCCTCGGATACCTGAAGGCTAAGTCATATAGCAAGGCTTCCAGGTAATAGTAATAATTATAATAGCTGACATTTATAATTTGCTTACAACGCGCCAATTACTTTACAATTATCTCATTTTAAACTTACCACAACTCTGAGAGGTAGGTGCTATTATTATTTCCATTTTATAAATAAGGAAAAGTTGAGGCAAACAGGGCTTAAGTGACTAGCTTAAAGGGAAATAGCTGGTAAATGTCTGGGGCTGGATTTGAACTCAGGTCTTCTGAATCCAGACCTGGTATTCTATCCACCATGGCATCTAGCTGCCCTCCATGTGCCATTTGCACCGGATATTACAAGGATTCCTGATCTTCTATACCAAAAGGACAACCTATATGCTACCTCCATCAGGGCATCCTTTTCTTCCTTCTTCATATCCTTATCCTTCCTGTCCACTTCTACAGCCTTCCTGTCCTCCCTTATCTATCAGATAGTTAATAAGCATTTATTAAATGCCTGCTCTAGGCCAGTTGCTGTACTAAACACCGTTCCCCTCTGCATTCTTATGGACTGAAGAATTATAATCTGTAGCGACTCCTTTTCAAATAGAAGTATTAAAAAGATAAGGGATCAGGATGGGGAGAGAATCAGCAGATCACAATAGCCCTGACACTTTAGACAAACAGAACACAAGGAGATTGTTTTAGAGGAGCATTTGGTCCTCAAAGCAAGAGTTGGGAGGCCATCGAGCACAGAGAAGAGACAGTAGCTTTTTCCACTCTAAGCAAAGTTCTCAGATGAAAATGTATTTTCTTTTTCAAAGATGGACCTCTTCTCATTTGTGCATATGTCGTTTCTTAACATGTCCTTGATGTTTCTGGCAATATTAACTCATGAATCTATGACTGTGATTGAAAATAGACAAAGGAAAACATGAAGTCCTTTTGTCAATATCAGTGAAAGATCTGATAGATGGAAGGAATGAGAATATTGAACAATGCTGAAGTCAGCAGGTAACAACACTTACCAGCAATCATGGCTTATGCAAATGGATTGGTAAGAAATGATGAATTTTTTTTTTCTAGAGTGACTACGGATACTTTTGCAGCCAAGTCTAATCTTATAAAGAATATTGAACTCTGTCCAATATCCATAAATATTCATGTTCACATCTACCCTGGGGTTGTCATGTCTTATATACAAGGTTCCCAGAAGAGGTTTGCAGGAATTATTATATGAACTTCCCGGTCCACGGTCCCACAGGGATTCATCAAAATTTGGCTTCTGTTATTATACACCTTGTTTCCTTAGAACTTCACACTGCCCCTATGGAAGCCTTTAATAAAACTATTTTGGGATTGTTTTATTCAATTATCTGAAATCAGACAGAAAAAAACATAATGTGTTTTATATTTCTTATTAATTTTTTACTCTTTATGACCCCATTTAGAGTTTTCTTGGCAAAGAACTGGAGTGGTTTTCCATTTCCTTCTCCAGATAATTTTACAGATGAGGGAACTGAGGCAAACAGGATTAAGTGACTTGCCCAGGATCAAATTGGTAGTAAGTGTCTCAGGTCAGATTTGAACTTGGGGAAATAAGTCTTTCAGACTCCAAGATAGGTGCTCTATCCACTGTGCTACCTACCTGTCCTTTATATTTCTTACTAAGAATTCTTAGACAAAGGCAGTATTTTAGAGCATCCTAAATTCATTTATTCCCTCAATTCATTCATTCCACATACACTTATTAAGCATTTACTGAATATAAGGCATCATGCTAGGCTCCATAGCTTCAAAAGCAGAAAAAAACAATAGCCTTGTGTTCTGGAGGAGCCCTCCCATTCTACCCTAGGGATCCATCATTTAAGAGATAGATATTTGGATCAGCATTTGCAGCTTCTAGTCTTCAAGAGTTGCCTAGAGCACAGAAAGGTCTTTAAAGTAACTTGCTCAGAATTATACAGCTAGTCTATGTCAAAAGCTAGACATTAATCCAGATCTTTCTGGTTTTGAAGCCCATTCTAAGCAGGATGTTGGCAATGCTTTTTGATGAACAAATTAATACAATTCCAGAATTGAGTGCTAAGAAATCATAAATAATCAAGGGAAACTGTCCCACAGGGACACCTGAGTTGTGTCTTGAAAGAAGCTAATGATTCTAACAAAATCCCACTGAACACAACCAAAAATGAAAACTAATGTTTTGGGAGAGTACAGATAAAGCTTACAGACTTAGAGTCATAGAGAGAAGAGCTGAAAAAGATCCCAGACATAACAGCCTGAACCTCTTATTCTACAAGTGAGGAATCTGATGTACAGATAATTTAGGCTAGTTATCCAACATGGTACAGCTAGGATTGGAATCTCTGGTGCTCTTTTCATTGTAGCCAGGATTTGGTCTTCATTGTATCATGGAACCTCTAAGCAATCTGGTCAAGCCTTTCTCAAAGTCATGTTTCTAAAAGTATGAAATAAAATACAGAGAAAACAAATTAAATTGAATATAGTTATCAAAATGTAAAAAATAAAATAAAACTTTCCTTCCCCTCTCAAAGTATTGCTTTTAAACCCTTGTGTCCCTTAGTCCATTCCTTAAATCCAAGAAAAGGTTATTTTTAAACCAATGTCCCCAGTCCATCCTTCACATCCAAGGGAAGTTTTTGAGGCTTCTAGAACTATTGGAATTTCTTCTCCCATAGAACATAGAAAAGTCAGAAGAGGACTGGACTTTCCTATTAAGACAAAGGATTTCTTTCTAGGCCCAGGTCAGTCCTTAAAAACAAAAAGCCTGTTCCTAAGATGTTGGTTTGAAAAATCTCTGGATATTTCTGGAAAGTAACTCAGTTATTCTCATATGTAAAAGAAAGAAAAATTTGAAGGTAGAAAGATTTTTCTCAGGCTCATGGTTTGCTGTGCTATACTTAAATGAGTGATTAGTTTAACTTAATTTTGTGGTCTGAAGTTAAAAGAGGCATGTAAAGGCTACTTAGCACTTGTCTTAGGCAGACAGATGTTGAAACAAATGAACTTTGGTTAAATTCTGTCTCCTCTAAGGTGCCTGTCCATGGAAAATGGAGGGCAATGGAAAGCGAACACAAATCCTTGCAAAAAGAGCCCTTCACTCAGCTATCTCCCTATTAGTTTTCAAGAACAGCAGTTTAATCTCCAACATGACTTGTAGACTATCTTGAGGGACTCTCTATCTTTTTTTAAAGGCATTTTTATTGGGCAGTTCTCATCTTTTTCTTGTTGTAAAGAGGAGAATGATTCTTTTGGAGGCTGGTTTATCATAAGGAAATCGTGTATGTCTAGGTTTTACATCTTAACGAGAAACAAGCACTTTATAATAACTGTTCAGATTAAACTCCAGCATACTCTCAAACCATTAACCTGAAGAAATTGTAACGATAAATTAAACATATTAATGAAGCTGTACTACAAGCCTGAAATTTGTTAGGTAAATTGTAATGTTATTAACAACCAAGTTGACTTATCACCATCTATCATTGGGGGGAAATGAACTAAAACCGTGATTACATGACATAGAAACCCTGCCAGAATAAATAAAAATAGAAATGATTGTTACTAGGAAACGCAAATCTGCTAGGACATTTTCATGGGAGCCTCAGTCCCACAGTCCTTTCTGCTTCCTCCTTTCTCTTTCTGTACTTCTCCACCATCTGCTCCAGGTCTTCCCATTATCTGCTTTCTCTTTCTGATTGTTTTAGTAAGGACTTTGGAAATTGTAGGTTTATGGTAAAGAGCACTGGATTTAGAAATGAAAATGCCTGGTTTGAATTCTATGTTACTAATGAGCCATGTGACTTTGGGCAAGTTACTTCCACTTTCTGAGTTTCCTCATTTTTAAAATAAAGGAATTGAACAAATAAACTATAAAGTCCTTTCCAGTGCTAAAAATTTCCCCGTGGATTCTTTGGCTATCAAACAGGGTGTTTGCTGCTTCTCCTTCCTAAACATTGGTCTCCTAATCTATGTATCCATTCTTTGTTCAGATTCCTGTGACTGCCATCTGAGTCAATCATTTCAGTATTCTCTCCAAACTCAAGGCAACCAATTTACTACAGTAATATTAACAAATACAACCATTGATGCAGTATTTTAAAGTTAGCAAAGGGCTTAACACATTATATCACAGAATCTTCAAAATAATCTTGAAAGATAGGGATTCCAGGTATTATTTTTAAAAATAGCCTGAGAGTTTGTGACTTGCCTAGGTCATACAGCAAATGAGAAAAGTGGGATCTGAACCCAGTTCTTCTTGACTTCTTGAGAATGCAGTACCATGTATGGAAAGAATCTCAGTTAGAATCACATGACGTGGAGATGTTAGGAATTATATCTCTAACACTTAGTAATTAGACTTAAACTTATGGAACCTCAATTTTCCTCCTGTGTAAAATGGAAATAGTAATATTAGCACTGCTAGATTCACAGAGTTTGTTTGGAGAAAGTGCTTTGGAAACTTCAAAGTATTATTATATAAGTGTGAGTTATTATTTTTGCATATGTTTTAAATCTTTTCTCCTCTATGTTCTACTCATCTGCTGCCTCTTATCACCATCACTAACCCTATAAATTATAAATCTATCGATGGAAATGATCTGGTCTTTTAAGTCAAAAAGAAAATTAAAGCAGAGCTATTTTAGTTCTTTTGAATGCCCCCACAGACCTAGTAGTATGCATCATTTAACGTGTACCATTCTTATCTTATGGCATCAAAATTGTGGCCCAAATACCACTGTACTCATCACATCTTTTGGGTGGTGCTGAGAACTTTTAATTAGGTATGAGGAGGAGGATGTGGTCTGCAGACAGGGTGATATGGAGAAATCGCAGCAGGCACTTAACTTTGGCCTAAGCCCCAATGTTGCATGTTGGATACCTGAGCTAGGATTTCTCTAGTTCAAGATTTTTCTCTTGTCATTACCTTAATATAAATTCCTATCTGTATTCCAAAGGAAGGACCAAGTAGGGAAAATTGGCAGATATTATTAATTGTTGGCATTTGTGTAGTATTTTTTCAATTATGGATTAGATTTGTTCTGTATGAATCCAAAAGGCAAAACCAGGTTAAAGGATCATAGATTTGCAAAAAGGCAAATTTATGCTTGATGTCAGAAAGATTTCCTAATAATGAATGGCCTGTCTTGGGAAAATGTCATTAGACACTGTCATTTGAGGGTACCAAGAAAAGGCTGGATGCCAACTTGTTACTTATGTTCTAGTAGGAAAGAGTTGGACCGGATAGCCACTGTAGTCTCGTCCAGCTCTGAACACTCTGTGATTGTGTGATTAAAAAGTGTTTTTACATATATTATCTCATTTGATCCTCACCACAACATCCTGAGGTGGGTAGTGGAAATGTTACTTCCCCCATGTTTGGAAGCTGAGGCTGCAACTTTTCTCAGGTGTCCTAGCTATCAAATAAATAGTAAATGCCATGGAAGTCTTCTGACCACAGGCTTCAGTGCTTCTCCTGACTATACCTTCTCTCCAGATGATTAAACCATGATGTAGGAAGTGGCAACCAAAGAGAGCTTAGGATACCAGATGTGAGGAGGAGAAAGGCGCTTCTATCATCCATTTATGAACATAAGGTCATAAATATAGAGCTGAGACCCTAGAGATCATATTATTCAACCTTTTAATTTTAAATTAAGGCCAGGAAGGTTTAGGCAACATGCTCAGGACTACCCAACGAGGGGAGGATCAGAGTGGGGATTTTAAACTCAGGGCTTCATGCTCTGTTTTCTGCCACTATATTCTGCCATCTTCCATGCTTTGCTAGGTAATTTTCTAATCTCAGTCTAATTCAGAGTCATTATAGAGAACTGGCAGTTTATGGTCAGTGGAAATCAGGACCACAGGATAAAAGGCTTGGGGTTGGGGAAACTAAGAGAGCATGGGAGCGGTACAAATTTCAGATCTTGAAACGAACGGCAGTTCCAACAGTGGTGTTGGAATCCTGGGACAGCCCACCACACATGGTCACCATTTGGTATCACATTTCTCCCAGAGGCATTTGTCTTATGTTTTATGAAACATCCGCCACCGGCTCCCAGCAGCAAACACGAGGAGGTATTTACAGTGAAGGGGGGAGGGAAGGGGTAGACAAGGTGAACTCCTGGGATCACAGCTCAGTGGCTACCTGAGTTATGAGGCGCTCCTTCCATTCATCTCCTGCCTCCATGAATTTTCATTATGCCCCCTGGTGTATTTCATTGGTGCCATAGGAGAACATACCAATATACATGTGTCCTGTCCCCTTCCCCCAATTTGTGCTTCTTGTGTAACAATCTTCCAGGTTCATACTGTCCAGAGATATGTTCAGAGAGAGTACTGACCTTTTGATATCATAGTTAAGGACCCTGTTTTTGCATCCCTCATCCTTGATTTTTGCTACCCAAGGGATCTTTCATTATCTCAAAATTTTCACAAAAGGGAATGGTTGAAATTAATCATAGTCTAGGAATATAGTGGGATATTATTAAACAAGAAAAAATAAGAATAATTCATAAAAGGAGGGAAGACTTGTATTAACTGATACAAAATGAAATAAGCAGGACCAAGAAAACAATATGCAAAATGACTTCACCAACATTCATCATAAATCACTTACAAGAGTCACTAAAGGGAAGTTGGACTCAAAATAATGGAATTACTAAAAATATCAGAGAAGAGAAATGATAAAATATATCACCTGCCTTATAGCAGGGAAGTGAGAAACTACTAGCGTGTTATACTATATTGTCAGAGAGTCTGCATCAGGTATATTTGATTACATATTTTTCTCCTTTGTCACAAAGGAGTTCAGTCTGGAGATGGGGTAGAAAGAGACTGTGATGTCAAGACATAATACGTTAATAAAACATAATTTCAAATGTCACACAATTCACTCCAGAGAACCCAAGTTAACATTATAGAGATACTGATTTTTCAAATGACTATTGACATTGATTTACAATTTTTTTTGCTAGGGAAAGAGGGACTAGTCTGCACCTATGATTTCACTGACATAGGGGAACTTCTGTTGAAGAAACACTTTGTACCATTCTAGATTTAAACCTATTCTTCAATTTATGGTTTAAGAGCGTTACCTGGGGGACAGTGAAAGCTTGAATTATAGGCTTATGCAGTCAAGGTCTGTCAGAATTAGGAGTTCTTTACAATTAGAAATTCAAGTCAACAAGTTATTGAGTGTCTTTTCTAGTTATTAGATTACTATTATGCATATCTAATCTGAAATTCTCAAATTTCACTTGTTTTGGGTAAAAATAAAAAGCATATTACACACAGTATTTTTAGAAGTAGGTAGATATCATGCAATTAAAAATATTAATATACATACACAACAGTGACAGGGAAGACCAATTCCCAAAAGCCTGGGAATCCCCAGCTTGGGATTTGAGTCTGGGAAGAGAGGGATGCAGGTTCATGCTTTGTGATTAGACTTACAAAGGAAGAAGAACATCTGGACTATTGTAAGGTTTGGGCTCTTGGGGATGTTGCTGACTTCCCAGGTGATCCCAAGAAATCATTTTGTGACACATATTATGTGCTCACTGCTCTCTTTCACTCTCTAGCTCTAGGTTTTGTGGGCATGGATACTCCTCCCCCCTGTATACCCAAGGAGATCCCTTCTTCTGTACGGAGATTATTGGGGGCTCAGTATCCCTACAGATACACCCTGTATTAGGATGCTTCCCTTGCCACTTCCCTAATGTTGATGTCAGTATTTGCAACACTAATGGGGCCTGCTGCACATTGTCCCAGGCATCAATCTATCGTTTAAACTTCTTAGTCCTCGAAACCAGTCTCTTTACACTTTCATAAATTAAAGCTCCTCCCAGGGACAAAGCCAAGCTTTCAGTTACCCCCTGGCTCACACCATAGACTACTTTCTGTATCAGCTCAATCACTCTGACCAAGTGAGTAGTAGTTAGGTAGTATAATGGATAGAGTACTGAGCTGGGGTCAAGAAGACTTGACCGAGTCACTTCCTATCTCTGAGATGCTGACCAAAACACCCTGGTTGTTGTTGTTTAGTCATTTTCACTCATGTCCAATTTTCCGTGACCCCATTTGGAGTTTTCCTGGCAAAGACACTGGAATGGCCATTTCCTTTTCTGGCTCCTTTTTCAAATGAGTAAACTGAGGCAGATGTGGTTAAGTGACTTGCCCGAAGTCACACAGCTAAGTGTCTGAGACCAGATTTGAACCCAGGAAGATGAGTCTTTCTGACTTCAGGCATAGTACTTTATCCATTGCACTTTAACTGATCCCCAAATTAAGCTCTATAACTCTCAATTTCCTCATATATAAAGTGATAATAATAGCATCTACCTCACAAAGCTGCTAAAAGGATCAATGATATAATACATGGAAAGGGCTTTGTAAGTTAAGCATCATATAAATGTTAGCTACAATTATTATAATGATAACAGATCAAAACTCCCTCCAATCACTGTGCTCCATTTTCTGCACATGCTATACTCCCTTCTTGACACTCTGTCACAAACACACGGTGTCTGCATTTCCTCCATCCCTGTCAAACAGTGATCGTCAGGGTCAAAAGAACATCTCAGTTCCTTTGTGTAGCCTTGGGACTAGTGAACACTTGGGCCATCATGTTCTACTGTGAGTCTCTTTAGCCTTCCATGCATAGCTACCTGTCTGCCCTTTTAGCCAAGCATCCCCTGAGTCAAACACACTGTGTCTCTCACAGTCCTGATTCAAAGGGAAATTAACGTTACAGATTCTGGCTCTTATATATAGTTTAATGAGAATTTCAAGTTAAACTTGAGACATCTCTAATTTTGTATTCAGTGGGTATCCGATCTAATCCACTATGTCAAGGTACCTTGCATTCAGCTCAATAATTCAAGAAACATTATTAGATTTCCATCAGCAAATTTTTCTCTAACACTTTCCCCTAACAAAACCTTTCATTACTACAATCACTTTGATTAATTCAAAGAATCACCAAATCCTGTAGTTGGAGGAACCTCGGTGGACATCAGGTTGAACCTGCACCTCACTAAGGATGTCCTTTATGACATACCCCAATAAACAGTTCATGCATTATTTGCTTCCAGAATTGATAAGGAGGAAACTGCTACCCCAAGCCTACTCCACTTTTGGATAGTTTTAATTGTGATAAAGGTTTTTTCACATATGTGTGTATTTAGATAGATGTAGATGTAGATATAGATATGTGTATATGTATATATACATATACTTATACATTCACGGGGATTAACTGACTGGCCCAGGGTCACATAGATAGTAAGTGTCTGAAACCTGGCTTTAATGTAGGAAAATGATTCATAATTCTAAGGTTGCTCTGTCCACTGAACCAATTCAAGCTCCCAGCTCCTACCTGACGTACTCTTTAGTTTATCAATGCCTTTCCTAAATGTGGCACCTGGAACTGAACACAAAATTCTAGACCTGAATAGGGCAGAATTATCAATTCCTGCATTCTAGATACTATTTTAATTCTACTGTAGCCTAAGATTAGACTGACCTTCTTGCCTGCCATACCATATTGACTCATATTAAACTTGCAGCTCATTATGACCCTCAGATCTTATGCAAATAGATTTGTATCTCCTGCCCTAACAACTGATTGTTTTGAACCCAAATATAGGCTTATATTTAAACATAAAATTTCATCTTGTCAGATTTATTCCTGTGTTCTAGTTTGTCAGTCTTTTTGAATTCTGATTCTAGAGTAATAATACTTAACATTTAGATAGTGCTTTAAAGTCTACAAAGGGATTTGCATATATTATCTCATTTAAACTTCTGAACAACGCTATAGGGTAGGTGTGCTTATTATTCCCCTTTTACGGATAAGAAAACTAAGACAGATAGTGGTTAATTGAACTACCTAGAGTCATACAGCTAATAGATATTGGAGACAAGATTCAAACATGGGTTTTTAGGAAGTAAAGTCCAGCACTCCATCTACTGTGCCATCTAATATGTTAACTATCTTTCCCACCTCAAATCAACTTCAATAAATATTTATTAAGCCAGGCATGGAGATGCATGCTTGGGATCCCTGTTAGTGGAGTGCTTGAGGCTGGGGATATCTCAAGATCATGAGTACTAAGCTGTAGTGGGCTAAGCTAAAAGAGTGTACCTGTTGTTTGTCAGCAGTATGGTGGATCCACAGAGCAGAGAGGGAGGGTTCCAGTTTGATTGATGAGGAGCAAACTACCCCAGATGGAAAACATTAGATCAAAACTCTGGGCTAAACAGAGTAAGATCAACCTGTGAGTGGTTCCTTTACTTCTGGTTTGGGCAAGACAGGGAGACCTAATGTTCAAGATATATAGACAGATAGACAGAGGTAGACATATAAACAGAAGACAGATGGACAGAAGATAGATGAGAGAGAAAAATAGATAAGTAGGTAGATAGTAGATGGATGGATGAATAGAGAGAAAAGAGACTAGACAGATGGATAGAGAGAAGATGAATAGATGGATAGATGAGAGAAAGATAGATACGTAAATAGAAAGTAGATAGAAGATAGATGGATGGATGGATAAATAGAAATATAGAATATTTATCAAGAGGCTCTTACTTGAAAAGCACCATGCCAGACCGTAAGGAGATAAAGACAAAAGAAAGCAATTCTTATTCTCAAGGACCTTCAGTTCTTCTATGGGGATAAAACATACAGAGCAAAAAGTAGGCATGAGGTTAAATTCAAGAGATAGTGAGCCTTAATAATTGAGAAGAATCAAGGAAGTGTTTATGGAGGAAAGATAAAGATTTAGGAAAATGGACTTTAGCCTTAGGGAAAGGCTCAGTTTCAGAAGATGGAAAGTAAGGTTTATAGAATTGTACAATTCATAGAACAATTGTACAGTTTGGCTGAAACATAGAATTCATGTAGGGCAGTGGTGCATACAGCATTAGGCAAGCTAGGTTAGAAAAAATTGGGGGGCAGTTCTAACTGGTAGGCTAAAAGATCCATATTTTGCATTTTATCCTAAAGGCAATATAGCAGAGTGACATGATCAGACCTGTTCTGTAAGAAGAAAGTTTTGTTTTTGGTGAAAGTGGCAAGGTGCAGCAGTTCATTCTAACTGTTATCCTAGTGCTTTTTCATATTTTACTCACTTTTGAGAAAACAGGCACAAAATCTGGATAACTTGCTCAAATTCATCCAGCTCATTGGTTAGATAAAATTCACTGTTGAAAAAGGAGGAGATTGTTGCATAATTTTCTCACTGTACACTGATTTGTTTTTACTAATGTGGTTCAGGCTTAAAATTAGTCAGTGAACAAGTATCTATTAAAAGCTTACTATATGCTGGGCATCATGCTAAGCCCTTGGGATAAAATGAGAGATGAAAATAGTTCCTGCCCTCAAGAAATTTACATTCTAATAAGGATGTCAACATGGCAATAATTAGGCAGATTTAAGATACATACAGTGTAGATGGAAAATAATCTGAGGGAAAGCAGCTATATAATCCTGCCTCTTCTTCCTCCCTCCCATTTTTTCCAATTATTCTTCCTAACCCTTCTAGCTTTTAAATTTAAAACAAATTTTTATGATTTCCATGTTTGGTGGATCTACGTAAACCTGCAGGGAGACCTCTAGTGGAATGCCCCAGGTATCTCTGTCTGGCCTTGTTCGGTTCCCTATTTCTATCAGTGACTTGGATGAAAGCATAATGGCACTCACATAAAATTTATGGGTGACAGAATCAGATTCCAACGAGTTCTCAACAAGCTACAATGCTGGGCCAACTCTGCTAAGATGAAATTTAATTGAAATAAGTCTCAAGTTTTACCCTTGGGTTCAAAGAAATAGTTTGCATAAATTGATGACTGAGTATGGTTTATTTTTTTAAAAGGAGAGAATCCTTTGTGGGATAGAATCAATTAGTTGTAATACGTGTGTCATGATACCAAAAGGCTAGCTTGATCTTATGGCACTTTACCGAAACTATAGTATTAAGAAAAGTATAACAGCAAAGAGACATGGTCAGAAATGCTCTATCGGAAGATTATGAAGGAGAAAACAATCCCATTTTTGCTTTATCTTGGCTAGATCATATAGAATATGGTGTTCAGTTCTAGGTGACAATTTAGGGTGTATGATAATTTAGAGGATTTGAGAGGAAGGTTATCTTTTCTGATAAACTAGCCAGAGGATAGAAGGACATAAAATGTAAGGAGCTGAACTTTGTAAGGACTTTAGCTAGGAAAAAAAAACCCTTACTAATAATTAGAATCATTCCCAAATAAAATAAGCTATCGCAAAAGATAGTTGAGTTTCCCATTACTGAAGATGTTTAGACAATTATCTATATTATTGCTTTGTCAAAGGGGCTATAATGCAACTAGATGGTGCAGTGGGTAGAATGCCAGGCCTGAATTCAAATTCAGCCATAGGCTTTTAGTAGTTGTGTGACTTTGGGTAAGTCACTTAACCCTATTTGCCTCAGTTTACTTATCTACAAAATGAGCTCGAGACAGAAATGGCCAACCACTCCAGTACCTTGGACGAGAAAACCCCAAATGTAGTCATGACTGAAATGATTAAACAATAAAAAAGATGATATGGAGGGAGCAGAATAGCAAAATAGAAAGAGAGCTAAATTTGAGATTATCTGCTACTGTGTGACTTAGGACAAGTCCTATGACCTCTCCCTCCTATGCACCCAGGCAACAATTTCCTCATATTTAAAGTGAAGTCATGGAGCCAGATACGCTCTGAGGCTTCTTCTGCCTTAGGAGCTATGATTCTATAATCCAACAATCTAGATGTCTGAGAGATAAATTTTAGCAGGTATAAGGATGAACTGTCTTAGTTTTTAGCTGTTCAGAAGCAGAATGAACTGCTCAGAGACGGAGGGAAGGCCCAATCATGGACAAGTGTTTAAAATAGATTGGGATATTAGAGAGCAATGTCCTTTTCAAGTATGGCTTGGTTCTTCCAGTTTATGATCTATGCTTTTTTATCCAACATTCTGAGTACTTGGTACCAAGAGCTAATCACAGATCATCACAGAATATATAGCCAATATCTTAGTATCCATCCAAGGACCTCCAGAAATGAATTTCTTTTCCTTCCTATCTGGAACATTCAAGAGGGATTCAGGACTTAGTACTCTCCTTTCCCCTTCCAACATGTACCCTATCCCCCGCCCCATTCCCACATGAATCAGCCTGGTAACATGGACTGACTTAGAACACAAACATGATGTACCATCTTCTCAGTTCAGGGCTTCTTTGAACAGCCCCTTCCAGGGGACTGGAAATGTGCAGAGCAGATGTCAGGAGGTAACCCACTGTCTGGTGTTTATGGTGTCTGCTTTCTATGTCTTATAATGAGTAAAGGGGTTCTGTCATGACCAAGGGCCGCCATAATCCAAATGTCAATGGCTCCTCCTTGGCAATTTGACCACAGTAAGACAAACCAACAAACAACTATCAACAAATTCCCTAAGCACATGAATGTACCAGGAGCTACAGTGCTTCTATTACTCAGGCCCGGGTTTGACAACCTTGCCTTCAGCAGCTCAGCAGACAGAAAAATAACATTTTGTCTAGTGTGTGACCAGACTTAACCAACCCCCTACCAAATCCTTCTCTTTGTCAAAATGTGTGGTTGCAAGAGGTTAGAAAAATGTACGTTATGGAGAAGAGGAGTGGGTAGGAAAGAGGAGGAGAGTTTGGAGAAACAATGATGGTTGGGGGTGGGGAGGAAGGATGTGGCAGCTGCCCCCAGGCATTCAAAGCATAGGAATGATGAAGGGTAGTATGTTCTGGGATAGCCTCTGCCCTTGTACCAGCTCGCTAGATTCTCTCCTGGGGAGATTTTTAGACCCAAAAAGTAAAATAGAGCACCCTGCCCACCATCATTTAAGCCCCTTCTTTAAGGGAGTCATTCATTTACTTGGTTGAACTGCTTTAAACCAGGCAACCCATGAAAACCATTTTCCTGGATTTGACCCCTGTGCCCACCAGAAGAAATGAATTAACTCAACTGAATTATAGTTCAATCTGTCAAGTCACAGTATTATAGAATGCTGTAGCTGAAATGGACCTAGAGATCAGTGAACCCAATATCCTCTTTTTAACAGGTCTGGCTATTAATAAGTGAGGAAACTTACTTAAAGTCTCGTAGCAGAATCCAGAAACTCATCCAGAAGTGGGAAACGTTTGTACCTACAGCTACAACAGTCTAGTGCTGTTGCTGACATGCTGTCAGTACCATCCCATGGAAAGATACGGTACCATTGACCTCGTTTTCTAGGGTAGAACAGAGAAAAGGGACCACATCTGATGACTCGCATAGCAAATCATCGCCGTACTAAGGTGAATCCACCACTGAATGTTTCCTAAATGCCAGCGGCTGAGGCGGCATCTCCTGCTGTGTGAGCCTGAGCCATCATTCCCTTCCAGCTCCTATAACTAGCGGTTCTAGGATCTGATGACTCCATGAAGCAATTTCATTCCAGTAAGGAGGAAGGAGATTGAATGGAGATGACTTTTAGGAGAGAGATCCGGGACAATGAGAACGCCCCAACTATTTTGAGAGTTTGTCAGGAGGGGAGAATGACTGAGGGGGAATGGCAGCTAGAGGGCTAAGAAAATAATGTTTCTCAGAGGGAAAAAAGTCAGAAATACTTGGAAGAAGCTGAAAAGTATGTTGGAGTAGGGGAGAGATAAGCTTTTGGGGGGGGGATGAAGATAGAATGAATTATCCCCTGAATGAGAAGGGGTAAGAATTGATCAGCTAATGGAGATGCTGAAATTTCAAACCAGAAAGGAGAGAGACTTGGGAGCAAGAGGGAAAAAACGGGGAGCGAGGACAATGGATGGAGTCTAAAAAAATCAGATTCAGAATCCTGCAGGAGTTTAGGCAAAAGATGCATTTAGGTACCAGCTTCCCTTCTGAATACCACTGGGCTCCGGGAGTTGCCAGCATCCTTCCGAGGTGGGCTGGACTGGAATCAGTGGCCTATTGCTGCTCTGCCACCTGCTGGATAGCCAAAGAGATGCAGGTATCACTGAATGAACTATTACAGAAAAGATTTAGAAAAATAAACTAACCCTGAAATAATCTCCTCCATGTCCTAAAAGCTCCCTGCTTTGGCTAGCCCTTCCAAGCCTCCCTTGTTAGAGCAGGTACAGATGCACTCTCTTAGGCTAAGTCTGAATGTCTGAGAGAAATAACCAGGACGTGTGATGGAAACCAGAGTATCTGAAAGGACTTCCTCTTCCTTCCTGTCTTCTGGTGGGGAATGCAGAGGGGCAGATGTGTGGGTCAGGGTTGTGCAAACACTCACATTACGGAAGGGAAGGCAAGTAGAGCAGATGAGGTTTTCGTAGATTTAGGACTGGAAGAGAGCTCCAGGTCACCTAGTGCAATCTCCTTGTTTTTAAACAGATGAGAAAGGAGGAATTAAATGACTTACAAAGGGCACATAAATCCTAAGCAGGAGAGCCAAGCATTGAACTCAGATGCATTAAAACCCAGGGATCTTTCCATAGGACCATACTGCCCCCTTGGCTCACAATCCCAAAGGAAAGCCTTAGATTAAAAACCAGGAATCTTTCTATAGGACCACAGTGTCCCCTTGGTTCATGATCCCAAAGGAAAAAGGAAGAAAGAAAAGAAAGATAAAGAAAAAAATCTGCTTGTGATGAATCCGATACCCACAATGTGAAAGTTGTTATGGGACGTCCTGCCCCTTCCTTCTGTTTTGGATGAGGAGTCTAGAACTTGGACGGGCCTCACGCCCCTGATTCCTGATTCCATTACTGAGTGACAGCACTGTCCTTTCAGTGTGTTGGTTTCCTTCACTCAAATTGTGGTGTGAATCTAGTAATGGACAAAGACTTTCCCCAGCCATTACAAAAGCTCCAGAGACAGAAGAGAAGATCATCTGCGGCTCCTTTAGAATATAAGAGAGGGGAGAGCAGGGGCTGATGAGTGGGGATGGCAGGAAACAGCCCTGGGAGTCACCAGTCTGGCTTGTGCCAGGCAGCCACTTGTATGGGTAATGAACTGCTCACCTTACCTTGTCTCTGATTGTGACCTTATGTCAAAACCACTTTGGATTGAGTTTCATTGACCCAGTTACCTCAGGAAAATGATAGCAGCATTTCCCAGGAGTGGCAGGTTCCTAGGTCTTACTGGGGCAGCTCTTACTCTGCTTGTTTTCCTCACCTTCCTCTTGTTCTCCTCCCACTCTCTGCTCATTCTCTCCCATTCTCCTCTCTGTCCTCAGCTAAGAGTCTGGAGGAGGAAGGAGAGAAGCACCAGTTCAGTTAGCTTTGTTCGACATCTGCCAGCTTGAAATGGAAACCTCAAAGGTGATAGAGGCAATTGTTTCCTTAAAGAATTTGAATATTTTGTTCATTATTATTATTATTATTATTATTATTATTATTATCATATTTGTTGCTATTTTATCAGAATAGGGACTGAAGATAGAATTTTATCAGTATAGGGAACTCCCAGATGTAGAGATTCCCTTCACTAATGTATATTGACACTTTAGAGTCACCTAAAATCCAGCTTCTTAAGCTGTGGCTCACAACCTGATATTGGGTCTCATAACTGAATGTTGGAACTGTGAAATTAAGATTTATTATCAGTAAATGTTTGATTTGTATACCTATTTTATATGCCTAGGGCAAAAAAGGAGTCTCAAGTGGAAAAGTTAAAACCTCCTGGCCTGGAACCCTGAGAAAGTCACCTAGATATATGTCTTTAACTTTAACCTCGGTCTTCTGCGGTCTAAGACTAGTTATCTGGCCCCCACACAAAACTATTTTTCATTATTACTTTACATTTTTAAATGTGTTTTAGTAATTATAAGAAATATGAGGTTTGAAAATCCTTTTTATTGATGCAAATTAGCATCTATTCCCTAATTTATAGGCTTTGAGATTTCCCTAGGGAGCACTATTACCTCTCCATTATGACTCAGATAAGCATTATCTCAGAGGTAGACTCTGAATCCAGGTCAGCTCTCCATCCATTATATCACAATGCTTTTTTATTACTTTTTTTGGAGGCAATCAGGATTAAGTTATTTGCCCAGGGTCACACAGCTAATAAGTGTCAAGTACTGAGTCTGGATTTGAACTCAGGTCCTCCTGTCTCCAGGACAGATGCTCTAATTACTGTGCTGCCACCCAAGCTCCAACTATTGATTTTTCAAGTGAATTCAGTTAGGTATCCAGACTAATCAACTTTTAAAAATGGATGTTTACTGATGGTATGGGAAGGTGATATAAGTTGCCAAACAACCTGGGGAACGCTTTCCCACAAGTAAAATCCAAGAAAAATGGATGTACCTGTGGCCAAAGAAGCAAGTTCTTTTCTCACTTTTGTAGGTGAGAAATCTCCCTTAGGCATGATGTAGCATTGTAGAATCTTTCTGGAGTCCTGATACCACCTTTTTTCAATGTGTTTCCATGCAATCTGCAGAGATGCAAAGAAATAGCAGTTTCCATAGAAAGCGTCCTTCACACTAGCAAGATACTGTGTATTTCTCTTACTCAAAGAAATTGGGAAAACATAAATGGTACAGTACAGTCTATCTCTGCTCCTTGAAAAACAGACCTATAGGATCATACTTATAAACAAAGGAGAGCTACATATTAAGAATAATACTAAATATTAAAGATATCTCAAAGTAATGTTTCCAATAAAATCTAAAAACTGAAATGGACATTGGAGATGATTAGATTGTAAAAATTAGTTGGAAGGAACTTGTGATAATTTAGACTAATATAATCCATATCTGGATAAAGACGGTATGGGAAGGTAGGAGATAATATTATTGAGTGATATATTAGGTCAAGCATTTGTCTAATATCCTTTTCAAGATTTCTCTCATGAAGAGCCCACTACTTGTTTGGATAATCCATTCTAGACAGCCCAAATTATTAAGATTTTTTTTATCTAGCCAAAATCTGCCTGTGCAATTTCCATCCCATTATCTTAAGTCCAGACTTCTGGAGTCAAGGAGAATAAGACTGATTCCTCTTCCACATGACAGCCCTTTAAAAATGTGAAATGCTGATTATCCCCCTCTTCCTGAAAAACAAAATAAAACCAACAAAAAACCTTAAATCTTCTCCTTTCCAAAGTAAACATCCAGTTCCTTTATCAGACCTCTCTTATGATGTGGTATCCTGTGCTCTACCATCCTGCTTTGAGTGAACTCCATTTTTATCAAATGTCTGTTAGACTCTAGGGATGTACAACTTGAAAGAGAGATAGCTATACACCAAAGTGAAGAGGGATTATACCTGCTCATGGTAGTGAATTCCCCCCTGGGCTATAAGAGAGAACCAGGACATTTTCCTGATGCTGGTAATTGGTGGAGTAGATGATATGGAAGTTGGTCCCTAGGTGTTTGTAATGAAGTATATTGTGAGTGGAGTTTGAGTGCTCAGAGAATGGAAAGAGTATGTTAACAGAAAGAGTGATTAGGAAGTTAATCCAAATAAGCAGAATTGTGAATAAATGGATTTTCAGTATGAATATGTCAGTAGAATCCGAGTCTCTCTCTTTCTCTTCCCCTCACTCTCAGAATTCCAAGACTGCATATACAGTGTTTTTAGGACTTTATCCCTAATGAATTTGTTTTATTTTGAAGACTTGATTCCTAATGATTTTTATCCCTAATGTTAGATTTGTTCCATAATTCTACCTTGTTAAGACCTCTTTAGTTTTCAAATCTATTATCCAACATATTGAACATTCCTTCCAGCTTGCTTTATGTTGTCTGAAAATTTAATATCTGCTACCTATGCCTTATATAAATCATTGACAAATATATTGAATAGTTTGGGCAAAGATAGTTTCTTGGGGTATTTCACTAGAGCATTTCTTCCACAGTAAAGAAATTGTCAATTTGTTAATCAATAAGCATTTATTAAGTGCTTACTATGTTCTAGGCACTGCTAAATGCTGGACATACAAAAAATGGCAAATCATAGTTCTTGCCTTCAAGGAGCTCACAATTGTTAAAGCCTATTTTTGAGTCTAATCATTTAACCAGTTTTTCTGCCTTCTCTATTCTTGCGTGTCCTACATTTGTTAATCCTGTCTACAAGGTGACATTAGAGACCTTGTTAAACACTTAGCTAAAATTCAAGGATATAGTGACTATGCCATTTCCATGACCTATGAGGTTAATAATCTGGTCAAGAAAGAGAATAGAGTTAGTATGAGCAGGTATAATCCCTCTTCACTTTGGTGTATAGCTATCTCTCTTTCAAGTTGTACATCCCTAGAGTCTAACAGACATTTGATAAAAATGGAGTTCACTCAAAGCAGGATGGTAGAGCACAGGATACCACATCATAAGAGAGGTCTGATAAAGGAACTGGATGTTTACTTTGGAAAGGAGAAGATTTAAGGTTTTTTGTTGGTTTTATTTGTGTTGCAGATTTTTCTCCCTCCCTCCCTTACCTTCCCCCCACTCTTCAGAGCAAGCAATCTGATACAGGTTAACTATGTGTAATTCTTTTAAATGTATTTCCATATTTGTCATGTGCAAGAAAAATCAGACCTAAAAGGAATAACTATGAGAAAAAAGAAAGAAGGAAATAAATAAAGAAAAGAAATATAAAAAACCAGATGAAAATCCTATGCTTTGATCCATGTTCAATCTCTGTAGCTCTCTATGTGGATGGCATTTTCCATCCCAAGTTTGTTGTAATTGTCTTGGACTAACACATTATTGAGAAGGGCAGAGTTCATCATAGTTAAATATCACATGATCTTCTTGTTTCTATGTACAATGTTCTCTTGGTTCTGCTCACTTCACTCAGCATCAGTTCATGTAAGTCTCTCCAGGACTTTCTGAAATCATTTTGCTGATTGTTTCTTATAGAATAATAATATTCCAGAACATTCATATACCATAACTTCTTCAGCCATTCCCCAACTGATGGGCATCCATTCACTTTCCAGTTCCTTGCCACTACAAGAAGTGTTGCCATAAACATTTTTGCTTATGCAGGCCTTTTCCCTCTTATGAAGACGGTTTATTTTTGATAAAACCATGTTTGCTTCTGTTGATAGTATAATTTCTCATTCTAACCAAATATTTCTAGACTGGTCCTTTAATAATATATTTTAGAAATTTGCCAAAAAATAAAATTTTCACTAGTATATAGTTTGAAGAATCATCCTTTTCTGTCTTTATTTGTGGGGCAACTCTCATTCTTCATGATCTTCCAGAGATACTTGATGTCTGCATGATAATTATATGCCAGGTCTTTTATAATTCACTAGGTAATTTGGATCTAGTTACTTGATTTAGGATAACTCCATACTCTTTATCCATCATTTTGTAACTTCTGCTTCAAAATTGATAAACATTTTGTCCCTTTCCTTACCAATCTTAATGAGATTTAAATTTGAGGTACCCAAATGAAAATGAGGTTTAGTGGTGGCACAAGCAGTTCTCTGTAAAGGAATTTACATGAAAACCTAGATTGATAAAAAAGGTTTATTATGGGGATTGGAAGTAAAGTTAAAGCCTTGTTAAAGGAAATAGGTGAGGATAAAGAGAGAACACTGGAAACATTCCAGCGGGCAGAGCGTCTTTGGGGTGCCAGGTGGGGTGCCAGGCATGGCGCTGGCATGTTTAAACCCTCTGCAAAGAGAGGGCTCCAGTCTGGCTCTTTTATAATAGGGGGCTTTGGCTACAAGCTAAAGGGGGCTTGTGGGTAGAGTCCCAGGTTGGCTCCTGGCTAGGTTTCAGCGAGGGTTAGAATTTGAATTGAATTCAGTGGGTCTTGGGAGTGACCCCTCCCCACCTAGACACAAAGATGAAACTATTTGTGCTTGGGGTAGAGTCCCCTCATTGAGGCAGAGTCAAAGAAGATTTTCTCCTTTAAGGATTTTTCAGAGTTTTGGGGTTCCCTCTTCAATCTGATGATCATTTTCCTTGTTAGAGAAATCAGAGGCAAAATAAGAGGCAGAAGATTCTGCCTTCTTTTTGGTTGCCTTTTAAACATTATCTCATGTACTCTTAGCATCAACTCTTATCTCTTCTGTGATCTTCCTTCTATTTACATTATAATTTTAAAGATCCTTTTTTTGGCCTTTATCATTCCCATCAGCCTCAACTCCCTCTGAATTTTAGTACTTTTTTTACTTAATAGTATTTTTTTTCCAATTACATATCAAGATAGTTTTCAACATTCATCTTTGTAAGATTTTGAGCTCCAAAATTTTCTCCCTCCTTCCCTTCCCTTCCCTCTACCAAAGACAGCAGGAAATCTGAGGTAGGTTATACATGTACAATCATGTTAAATATATTTCCACATTACCCATGTTTTAAAAGAAGATTTAGAAGAAAAGGGAAAAACCACAAGTAAGAAACAAAAAAGTGTACATACTATGCTTTGATCTTCATTCAGTTTCCATAGTTCTTTCTCTAGATATGGTCAACATTTTCAGGTCCTTTTGACTCCAGGGCTGGTGCTCTATCCATTGAGCCACTTAGCTGTTCCTTAAAGTTCTTCTTTTGAGAGTTAAATTTGGGGAAAAGGCTGCAGTTTTTTTTTTTATTTTGTTTTGTTTCAGAAGCAATTTTCATACAATAGCAAAAGGCATAAATAATATGCATATGCAAAGCTCTCCCTTTTCTTCCTCATTGGGATTATCTTGAGAATTTCATTTCTTAGAGGTTCCTATCTCTCATCTTCTTAGAATGTTAATTTAAGCTAAGATTCTTACATATCCTTTCTTAGAAATGTACCTATTCCAAGTCTAATGTAATCATCAGACTACAGTTTACTTTCCATCTCCTCTATTCTGAAATCTAAAATTGAGTGGTCACTTCCTCCCATGGTTCCCATAATTTCTATGTGCTTGGAGTCACTTCCTCATTAGTCAGGTTATGATCTGGAATGGAAGTTCCTCTTGCTGGCTCTTCCACTTTGCCATGAATCCTGTTCCTATTCCTATTTTACAAAGAGGGAACAAAAGGCAAACAAAGGCCAACTAATTTGCCATAAGCCCAGAATGTGTTGGTATCAGCTCCATCTGGTTCCTAAGAGCTGGGAAATCAGCAAATGCTATAAATCAGGGTTTAATTTAGTGATTTGTTGATTTCTAGACTAAAGAAAGTGATGAGGAAAATATTAAAAATACTAATGAAACTTAAAAGTGAAGGGTGAGTACGTTTTTCACATTATCAATTATCAGAACACTCCCTGAATAAGTGCATAATGAGACAGACAAAATCCCGAAAAATCCAAAGATGTCTTGTTTGAACTGTTGTAGGCAAAGTATGACCAGGACCATTAGGACAATTTACACCATGATTACATGAAAATAAGGAAAAATGACATTGTAAGACATTCAAACTCAGACTAATGTTGCTACTAATTTTTTGGAATTGATTGACAATGAACATACCCCAACTTCCTTATAGAAAGGTGGTGGACTATAGGTGCAGAATGAGGCATTCAGTGTGCCAGTGTGTTGATTTATTTTGTTTAATTATATGTCTCTTGTTATTTTCCTTTCCTCTATCCTGAAATCTAAAATTGAGTGGTTACTTCCTCCCATGGTTCCCATAATTCTACTCAGAGAATTCTTTTGGGAAAGGGGAAAGAAGTAGAAACTAAGAATTAACAGCAACTAAAAGAAAAGGAGCATCAATAAAATGTTCTTTTAAGTGTGTAGATCTTCCGATACTCTCCCACAACTCCATTTTCCTGATCCCAATAGGAGCAACTCCTCTCAGAGCCTCATACAAGCTTTGGTTTCAGTGCCAAGGGAAAGAGTATATAAAAGGAAGAATAAACATTGTTTTCTAGTGAATGGAAAAAAATGCTTAGGAGAGTGAAGGACAAGATTATTCCTAATTATCCGACGTCTTTATTTATGTACTGTCGGTAATAAAAATGCTCCAAAGTCTTTGCTATCCATTGGAGGCTACAGAAATAATTACTTCCTTAGAAACCTAGGAGGAAATTAAGTGATACGAGACAATTCTGTTCCAAGATTTTCTCTCTTTCTCTTCCTTTCTTTGGTTTAACACAACCAACATATCTATATGTTCGGTGTCCTGCTGGGCAAGGCTGGAACAAAGAGATGTTTTCCTTTAACAGTTTTCTGTGGCCCACCTTGAAAGCTTTGGAAATAAGCAGTTCTGTCTGGTAGGCAGAGCTTGAATTCTATGATTTTTCAGTAGCTCAGGGACAGAACAGATTGTAAACAGATTGTGTTGTCATCTAGAACAAGGTTTCTTAAACTTTTTTGACTTGCAACCCCTTTTCACCAGAGAAATTTTATGTGATCTCAGGTATATAAGTGTATATATATACATACATACAATCATTCATATATATATATATATATATACATATACATATATGATTTATATATCCATGTATACAAATCAATCATTTACTGATAATAAATCAATTTCAAGACCTTCATATTCAGTTATGAGACTCCATATGGGGTGATGATGCACAATTTAAGAAACTAGGATCTCCAGGATCTGAGGTAGAAGTAGTTCATCTTTTTGCAGGTATCATGGACCATTTAGTAATCTGGGAGAGTCTATGGACCCCTTCTCAGAATCATGTACAATGCCTACAATTACAAAGGAAAAATGGTTATCTTAAAATTCCAAAAAAAAAGTTCAGGGAGCCCAGGTTAAGGACCCTTGACATAGGGGGATATTTACTAGAATAACACAATATTAGAGCTTGAAGGAATTCACAAATTCTTTTTTTTTAAAGTCATGAGGGTCATAGATTAGAATTCATTTAAATTTTAGAGTACCTTTACCTTAATTCCATAACCTGCCTTTTTTTTACAGATGAGAAAACTGGAATAGTGAGAGCCAGGAGCCAAATCCATGTCATTTCGCTATTATAAAATGCTTCTCCTAGTCAGATCCCATTTTATTGGTAAGGAAACTGAATCCTATAAGCTTTGATTTAGGAATGATGGGGGAAAAGTTGAATTGTAGATGCATATACATTTTGAAAGAGACAAATTTTGGAGAGCATTTTCATTTAAAAGCAACACAGAATCAAGGTTATTCTTGGGCAAAATTGTCAAATAAGCAAAGCTTATTCAATAATCTTCACCACCTCTTTCTTCAGTCTTTTTTTTTTCATTTCAATATTCTTTTGCTATCCTCATCTTCCTTCGCACATTTTCCTCACTAATTTCAACTAATATTATGCGGAGGATAGCATAGTAAAGTATTTAGACTTTCAGATGGACCCTGACATTGACCTGGGTCTCTTCATGTTTTGGACACTATCCACTATTAATGTATTAACATTGGGTCCACAAACTTAAAAAAAAACACCCCAAACACTTATTTTATAACTTACTTCAGTGTAATTGGTTTCCTTTGATTTCTATGTATTTTATTTTATATATTTAAAAATACTTTTCCAAACAGCTTAAAGGGTCCATAACAAAAAAAGGTTGAGAATTACTTTACTGGGTCATAGGAGAATGGTAGAGGGAATTCTTGTGCTAAAAGTGACCTATGCTAAGAAGCTCACAAATCTTTGGAATACTCTCATAGCTCAGGCAGAACACTGTGCGAAGCAATAAGGAAGATTTCTTTTAAGTCAGTCTTAAACACCTGTAGTATATCAGATACTATACTAGAATCCAGGAATACAAAGGGAAAAAATGAATCTGACTTCCTTCAAGAAACATATAATAAGCATATTTTTTGGTGGGCAAGCCTCTTGGCATGAAAGAATTATGATAATTCACACTAAAATTTTAATATCAATGTATCATTTCCAGAAGTAGCACTGAGGAAAGGTATCTTAATCCCTTGCTTATATGTATCAAGCATAGCCTTATCATCTACTCACCTAGACTACTACAAAGCCCTCTAATAGGCCTTGCTATCTCTACTGTCCCTCAGCTATCTCTATATGACTATTTATTCTTCAATATTCTTGATGCAAAATCTGTTTGCTCCAATTGTTCAAAAACCTTCTACCCCAGAAATCATACTGAACTTTGTTTTGAAACAGGTGATTTATCTTGAAATATTGTATTATCATGATTTGTATTTCTACCTATCCTACTAGACACTACTGTCTATATAGACAAGGACAATCAATGTCTTATCTAAACTTTGCATCTTTCTTAGCAGTTATTCTATACATGGAAAGTATTTAAATATTGAACAAAAAGAGAATGGATGAATGAATACAAAAGGAATGGTTGAATTTCTCCTACTGCCCAAGAATCATTTTAATTCACAACAGCATCTGGTTGGGAAGAACATTTGGGTGGTAGACGAGTCTTCCTATAACCCTTCAAACTACACAATGAAAGCAACTTTACTCTGCCTCTATGTAAAAACATTGCTTGTTGTTTTGTTTTGCTTGTTGTTTTGGCTGCCTGATGTATATCAGCGGGAGAACTGTTCTATACTTGAAATTGAGTGAGCTCTTTGGGGGCCTCTAGGAACAAGGAGAGGAGTAGCTGAAGAAGCTATATAATTTTCTTTCATTTCTCTCATGTCTGTCTAGCTTCCACCTAAGCAGTCTGTCAAATTGGGTCTTTTGAGAGTAAATTGAGGTGGCAGCCTAGTTTAGTGATTTGAATTGGGCACTGAGAATTGGAACATCTGGCTTCTACCCCCACATCTCCACCTAAACTACAATTGATGGTCTCCAGTGATCTCTTACCTGCCAAATTCAATGTTTTTTCCCCTTAGTCCCTATTTTCCTGTCAAAAACTCTAAAGCATTTGGCATTATTAGTCAACCCCCTCCTTAAAAAATCATCTCAGCTACCATGATTCTGTAATTTCCTGGTTTTCTTCCTATTTTTCAAATTGTTCTTTTCCCTGTCCTTTTTCTTCTTGTCATTACCTAAATTCAGGTATTTTCCAAGACTAAATTCTTAACCCTTTTTATAACCTCTATTTTTTGGTATATCTTGTCTCATCACTTCAACTATGTCTCCTCTTAGGTTGATGATACCTATAGCTATATTATATATTTTCAGCTTAACTTCAGTCCCATACCTTCAACTACAAACAGAATATCTTTAATTAGATGTCATGTATGAAATTCAACATGGCTCAAACAGATAGTTCCAAGTATATTATATATTTTCAGCTTAGCTTCAGTTCCATACCTTCTATTATAAACATATCTTCAATTGGAAGTCATGTATGAAATTCAAACATGGCTCCCTTTGCCAATCTTATTTTTTGTATCAGTAGAAACTTTACTTTCAAACTCACCCAAGTTCAAAGTCTCACCATCATGTTTTAAATCTTGACCCAACAGAATCACAAGTTTTATTAAGTCATCTTTGGAAACATTTCTTGAATTGTTCCTCTTCTCTCCACTTCCGTAATTACTGCCCTTGTCCCAGTTAACAAAACTTAGCATACATTTATTAATAATGCACTAAACACTGTGGGCATCAATCAAGCATTTATTAAGTGCCTGCTGTGTGCTGGGCACAACATTTAATTCCTACTTTTATAGAACTTCCAATTTAGTAGATGGATAAAACACACAATTAAACATAATAAATAATGTGTGAAAGGAGTACAAAACAAAATACTATGTGAGGTTTGGAGGGGAAAAGAGAGGAGAGGCTGCTATAACCAGCAGTTAGAATTATGTAAAACTTTATGGAGGAGATGAAATTTGAATTTAACTTTAAAAGATGAGGAGGCACAGGAGATAACTTGAGTAAAGATCCAATTAATAATCTTGATCTTGAATAAAGATCAGAAAAGCAAAAGGGATGTTTCAGGGATAGAAAATAGTCCAGGTTAGCTGAAACATAGACAAACATAGATAGATAAGAACATTTGTCAAATGACAACTATGTGCCAAACATTGGGCTAAGCTCTGATTATACACATGGTGAGTACCTCAGAGGTCTTCATGCAGGTTTAAGCTTTAATAAAACTGTCCTAAGATTTTTGGGACATCTTATAGAAAGAAGCATAGACAGTCCTTTTCCTTGAGGAATTTGTTATTAGACAAATCATGAGGGGAACAAGAAAAAGGGGGAAAAGAAAACACATGGGCAGAAAGTACCATGGAGAGCTGGTGTAGAGTTTAAGATAAAACAAATACTTATCTAACAGAGCCAGGATAGAGATAGGGATAAGGACCTGGGACAAGGTAAATGAAGATGATGGCTGGAGTGCAGGAGGCATGAAGTAGAGAGATCACTGGTAAGAGGATATGTCGTAGGAATCTGCAATCTGGGACCAGATTGCAGAGGAATTTGAATGACAGGTAAATGACTCTGAATTCTGCTTTAATAAGCACTAGTAACCCAGTAAGAAAATTTTAGGCATAAAAATCATAGCAGATCTATGGATAAGAAATAAGAATATGGAAGAGATCTGAAGGATGACTTGGATGGGGAGAGATTAGAGGTGATGAATTCTATCAGAAAGCCTTCCCATCATCCAGAGGATCATAATGAGGATCTGTCCCAGGATGATGGTGGTAGAAACAGAAATAAGAGAATGGAGGTGTGCCATATTGCAAAGAATTAACTGGACTTGGGTAAGTGATTGGATGTGAAAATGAAAGCAACACAAAAATCAGAGTTAATAATGGGTTTTCAAATATAAGAGGAGATTGGGGGAATGGTGATAGTTTTATTTATATATTTATATTATAAGAGGAGATTGGGGGAATGGTGATAGTTTTATTTATATATTTATATTTATAAGAGGAGATTGGGGGAATGGTGATAGTTTTATTTATGTATTTATATTTATAAGAGGAGATTGGGGGAATGGTGATAGTTTTGCTGCTGACAAATAATGCAGCCAAAAGGGAGATCAGGCTCGGGCGAAGATAAAACCAATGTGGGGTGATATTGAATTTGATATAATGCCAAGGTGGAGATACCATATAGGAAATTAGAAATGCAGATGTATGTGAAACTCAAAACAAAGGAAAAGATTGGAAATAAAGGATTAGAAATCATCCAATCATCTACTTAGAGGTGATGGAAATGAAAGAGATTTGCAAAGAACAGAATATAGAAAGAACAAAAAAGAATAGAATTCAAAACTTTGAGGAACACCTTCCTTAAGGAATTAGGAAAAAGATAGAAAAAGAATGGTCAAAAAGGAAAGAGAACTGAGAATTTGCTATCACAGAAACAAAGGAAAGGGTCACATACAGCTCAAAAATCTTTCGGATCCCCACTGCCTACAAAGATGAAATCCAGCTGGGTCCAGTTCTGTCTCCTGGAGTGGGTCTTCAACAACCAGTACACTGATTTAACCCCTCCATTCATTCTGAAATTGTATCCCATATTATTTCTTGTTTCATATTAGGCTTTCTCAGTAAAATCATGAACTGTTTGTGTACAGGAGCCATTGCACTCCTTGGACCCTTCCCCTAGAGCTATACAATGTATACAACCGATATACAACGTATATACAAAGGCTGAATGAATAGATTGATGAATATTTCAGTCTTTCTTCTTGTCTTCCTTTGTCACATCTTCATCATGTCACTTCCTCATTTTCTAGCCATTAATCCAGGATCTGGCACATAGTACAAGCAGAATACATGCTTATTGATTGACGTGTAGCCTCAGTTTTGCTGTCTAAAACTTGGGGAAATAAAAGCTGCGGAAGGTCAGGGAATGACCATGCACTCCATTGCTCAGAGCCCCAGTGATATCGAGATCAATAGTTTAATTGCTGTGAAACACTGTGAGCCTCAGTGGTGCCGTATAAATAATCGTAATAACTGTGGTCAGTGACGGATCAGATGGTTTTCCAATATCTTATTTTAAAATGCATTTCTCTACAATTAACTCCACGTGTTTCTAACAGAATGAGTGTTCTATATAGGCTCTTGATAATTTTTTCCCCTTTATAGCACTTCAGTTCTGGTGCCTCTCCTTCTTTCCCAAGCTGTCTCTCTTTGGGATCAAAGGTCACCTGTCTGCATTTGGAGGGAGCATCGTCTTCAGGCATGCACACAACGGGGGCGGCTTAAAGCCCAGTCTGTGTGGTTTTCCTGGGGACTGTAGGGTGGTCAAAAGGCCCTTTGTGATGTCACAGCCAAACTCCCTCCCTGGCTTGGGGGCCCCTCAGCTTTCTGCATCTCTGCATTCCACCCTGGGCCAATGATGTCATCCCAGCACAGGAGCTCTCTTCTCCCTTCTATCTGTAGAAAGTGGCTTTCCCATGGCCCTTGGGAGCAGGCTCTCCAGCCGTCCCTTTTACACTCCTCACCCTGTGGTTTTTGAACTCCGAGATTCCAATTCTTCTGTCTTGGCCGGGCAGTGCTGGCCAAAATTACTTCTCTTTTCTAAAGCTCTTCTATGAGACATACTGTCTATAAGAGTAGAAAAAGGGGACAGGAGGAAGTTTTCATTTAATTTCACTACAAGCATATGTACTTGAAACTGTGAGGCTTACTGTTGTCTGCAACTTTATTTTATACTTATTAGATAATTGTCCATGTCAATATTATCATTTCTGATTCAAACCATCCTTCAAATTCAATCTAAAATTCCATTGCCTATTTGATTCCTTCCTTAATGATGATTTCTAAACTCTAATAGCACTTTGTCATTCTCTTGTTAACATTTATACGTTCTACTTTCCATTGTAATCATGTGTGTTCAGTAACTGTAAGCTCTGTCAAAGCAAGGAACATACCTTCTATTTGTTCAGATTTCTTGGTGCATCTAATACAATGCATTCATTGTCATTATTGATCAATAAATGTTTGTTAAATTGAAGTGATTTATTACTAATATCAGTTCCACACCACGGAAAGAGCCTTAGCTCCGGAGTCAGAAAACCTGTGTCCAAAGTCTCATTAATGTATAAATTAATTAATAATCTATGGGACCTTCATCTAACTCCCTGTACTTCCCTAGGCTATTGTTTCCTCATCTATACAATGAGGAAATTGGATCAGATGGTCTTTCAGGTCTCTTCCAGCTGCATACTTGCCACCTAGTCCTCCCCTCCCCCCCATTCCTACCACCTCTGTATATTATCTCTTCTTTCCTACTTTGTAAGCTCTTAGAGGTCAGGGACTGGCTTGCTTGCTTATTTTTGTATCCCCAGCCACTTGGCACACTGCCTGGCATATAGTAAACACTTAAAACTGTTATTTCTGCCTCTCTGTTTGTCTGTCTCTGTCAGTATGTGAGGAAAAGCCTCAGCTACCCCATCCTAGTCATAACTCTGTTAGAATTGTGCTCACAACAACTAACTGCTTTAAAGGCTTCTTCATTGAAGTCTTTAACTCTAACTTCCTATCAAATGAAAGTAACAGGATGTAGGTCATAACTGGGTGTCTTGAGAGCATGATGTAGTAGTTTAAAAGATTAAATGTATTTCTCTTTCCCTCCCTCCCTCCCTCTCTCCCTCCCTCCATCTCTCCCTCCCTCCCTCTCTCCCTCTCTCTCTCCCTCTCTCTCTCTCTCTCTCTCTCTCTCTCTCTCTCTCTCTCTCTCTCTCTCTCTCTCTCTCTCTCTCTCTCTCCCTACCTACCTATCTATAATCTTTATTTAAGATCCTAAGATGCCTGTGACTCTTTATGTGAGCTATTCTTTGGACACTGACACAGAGATAGCTTCCTTTGTTGTACTTGAGGACTTGATGAAGCCTAAATGACTCATTATGTCAAAGTGGGAGATGCTTACTTTATTGTTTTGGTTATGTCAGGTATGATTAAAGTTGCTACCCTTGTTCCACCATCATTTTTTGATCTTAGTTTATTGAGGGTCATAGTTTCCAAAATAAATAAATACCAGTGATCTAGAATACTTAAAAACACTAATTGAGCCTGTTCTATCAAGAAGCAAAGGCTGAGATCCTGACTCTGGCATTCACACTTAGATGACCTTGAATAAATCATTCATCTCTCTGGAGAGCTTTCTCATCTGTAGAATGGATACAGGGCAACTAAATGATTCTCTAAAATGCCATAATCTTATGCCCATATGATTAGCATGATGGCTTCCTGGGAGAATTTGATTCTCAGTATGACCTAAAGGGAATCATCAGTTTAGCTCTAGACATTACTACCTTTTCTAATGAGCATCTGAAGAAGAAAGCAATATGAGCAAACCTGAGATCATGCAGAAGACCATAAGGACGAGAGGACCCTCTCCTCCCTAGTTTTGAAGGCTCAATTTTTCTCCTTCTCTGAAGCCCATTCCAAAGTTCTTTACTCTCAGTAAATATAGGCTTTTCCTTTACACACACACTCACAGTTGCTCTAGATACTGCTTCCCATCCTCCATTAAAGGGCTGATGCATGAGCAGTTTGATTGGGGCTGCAGGAGACCAGAACACAGCTCATCAGGAGCAGATGTCAATATAATGTACACTTGCCTGATGCTCCCTGGTTTATTTACTCATCAGAAAAATTGTCCAAGCAGTGCCAAGGGGACGAACGGCTGCTCTGAAATTCTATGGAGCTGAGCCGGGTACTGAGTAGAGTGCCTGGAAAAGTATCCTGGGAGAAGGCATCTGATTAGGAACCCTACTGCTCTGGCTAATGTCAGTACCTGTGGTGGTTAAAGAAAGAAAGAGGGAAATCATAGTCCTGTGCAGAACAGGTGTGAAGCTAAAACACATGGAAACTCAAGAGAAATCCAAAGTATTAAGATTAAAGGGTAGTTAGCTAAGTTGAAAGTAGAGTTGGAAAAAGCTATTTACAACCAAGCTATCTACAGCCAAGATATATTTTTGGCTGTGTATTTCTAAAGACAAGGGATTCACTCCATTGTGGTTTATTTGTTCTATTCTTTGGTGTTTACAAAGGCTAGTCTGGCTATTGGAATCCATTGGAAAATAGGTTCCTTATTCTATTGACATCCAGATGTCCATTCATTATCTTATCATGCATTTATTAATCATATCTGATATGAATAATATGTTTCAAGACACTGTGGAGGATGCAAAAGATCCCTCTTCCCTCCAGGTATTTACAATGTGGTTGTGAAGAAAAAGCATTCTTGAAATATAGAAAAGAAAAATCACATGTCTATGTATATTAGAAAATAGCTGCATGGTTAAAGAGTGTACAAAATGTTGAGTGGATACGAAATAAGGGGGTGACTAGAATAGTAATAATAAAAATGTAGCATTTATATAATGCTTTGAGCTTTGTGAAATATTTCACATATGTTAATTCATTTGATTCCTATAACAAAACTGGGATCTAAGTGGTATATTTATCATCCCCATTTCACAGTTAAGGAAACAGAGACAAACAAGGGTTCACTGACTTGACCAGGGTCACATAGATAAGTCTGTGAGTCCCTCACTGTAAGTCCAGCACTCTATCCACTATATCGTCTAATCATAGGGTACTTTAATAGGAAGATACTTTTTGGAAGAGGTATCTTGAAGCAAGAGAGAAAATGGTGGTCATGGATTGGTTGAAAGGAAGCAGAGGACAGGGGGATTTTCAGACAGAGAAAACAGTATGAGCAAAGACTAAAAGATATGTCAACAAGACTATGTTGTATAGTGACAGTAAGAAGCATTGTTGGATAAGAAAGGAAAGAGCCATGTTGAGGATTGTCAGTGAAGTAGAAGAGGGACAGATAATGGATGCCCTTAAACACCACCTGAGCAGAAGACTTGATGAATGGGGCAGTAGAAAGTCACTAACAGTGTCTGAAAACAAACTGGAGACAGTGAAGCTCACTGAGAAATGGTAAGAGTCATGCAGCTATTATAGAAAATAAAAAGGGAGACAAATCTAAAACACATCCCCGAAAGAATTGTCAAGCATTGGACACTGATGGACAAGAAAGGGAAATGACACTAACTCCCAGTCTCCTGGCTCCAAGAATACTTGAGCTTAATGTCTGGGACAGTTTTGTTGGTGGAGGTTTCTGGTTTTAAGTCAACACTGATCATCCACCTAAATCGCTAAATGTGAAAATGTACCCTGGCACATATTGCAAGGCTCTCTTCGTTTCCAGCCTTCACTCAATTTGAGTTACTACATTTCATTTCCTTCATCTCTCTACTCAACTTATAGTTTCAACTAGTTGCTACTTCCTTCCTTCTGATACAGCTGTTAAACAGATGCTGAGTCCCACTCCAGAGGGGGCTTCATTTCCAGCACAAGAGAAATGCTGACTAGATAGCAGGCACCTAATATTCATATGGCACATTTGGTCTAAGGAGCTCAAAGTGCTTTTTAGGATATTAACTCATTCATCATGGCAATAGCCTTGTGAATTAGAGAGGGGGCTGTAATATTCTCTCCCTGTTGTGAGATGAGCAAACTGATGCAGAGTCTGTGTGTTGAATAGTGAGTGGAGAGGGGAACTGTGGTTAGTCAAAGCTGTAGGGTAAATAGGTGAGATGAAAAATTGTCTGCTTTCCTAGATGAGGACACTCTCTCTCTCCTCTCTCTCTCTCTCTCTCTCTCTCTCTCTCTCTCTCTCTCTCTCTCTCATCTCTCTCTCTCTCTCTCTCTCTCTCATCTCTTTATGTGTCTCTCTCTCTGTTTCCCCAACCTTCAACCTTCTCTTTCTCCCTCCTCCTTGCTCCCTCCCTTTTCTCCTTTTATACCTTCTTCTCTTCTTCCTCCTCCCTCCCTCTTAGATTGTTTTGGATCTTTTTAAGGAAAATCTCTCTGATTTTGCTTCTGTTTTCTGTTAGCCCATGAATGCCAATAGGCCCTCAAATATTTCCCTCCCCTCTGGGTCACCTAAAACTAAATTGCAGTTAATTCCACTTCCCCATTTGTTTCTCAGTCAAACCATATGAGCCAAATTGTTTTCTTCTTTCTCCATATAATATGTGACCCTATGAATCACTCCCAGGTTAAATCAACCTCAGGTTTTCCTAGACTGTGTTCTTTTTGATTGGAAAAGGCAATTTTGAGGTCTCAGAGAATCTGTTGCTAGAAGGGGAGGGGTCAGACAGCACATTTGTAAATGATAGCAATGACAATGATGATAATGAGAGAGTGTTTTAAGATTTCCAAAATACTTTACATTTTACATACATTATCTCATTTGAGTTTCACACAACCCAAGGAATAAAGTACTGTAGGCAACAATATTCCCATTTTATAGATAAAGATATTTAAGATTCAGATGTTAAGTGACTCATAGGAAGTGAGTCTAAACACAATCCAAAAGTATTAGAGGTAGTATGTAAACCCAGTTCTCTCTTAATTCTCAATCTAGTGTTCATCCTCACACATGACAAGAACTGAGATCTTTCCTTCCAGAGGTTTCTAGTGCATGTCCTCTGCACAAGGGAACTACAGAACTCTAGTTTTCTGAGCCGTCACCTGTTCATGGGGATTCTGCCTTCTCTCCAATTTCTTTCTTAGCTATTCGATCCTATGTAAACTGGGGCTGGACAGTATTCCATCATATTTTTAGCTTTTGTTCCTACCAAATACTCTCCTCTCCATTGAGTAAATTCCTTTCATAAATTAAGGCCATTGTTTCTTCCATTGGAATTATATGGTAGTAGGGAGATAGTTCTTTTTTATAAATAAAAAACAAACTTTCTAATGCCATGTCTTGACCTTAAGAGCTTGAGAATTCAAATTCTCTATTAAATGATCCTTCTTACCTTTGAAGATAACTCAGCTAAACGATTATACATGCCATATAAGACAGCAACATTGGGCTATAACAGGCCATCCACCTTCCATCTTTTATTATGTCCAATGGTAGAACATGATTACTCTGGGTTACACCTCTTTAACATTTGTACCATACCTAAAAATGTAAACAAGACTATTTGACATACATTAATCCCATCCAGTCCTTACAACTCTGTGAGGTAGATGGTGCATGTCAGGGCCAGCTGAGTCCCATCAGCTCAATATGGATGGCAGAGTCTTGAAAAGCACATAGCTCCCAGCACTCCTTGGTTAAATAGGCATATATTTCACCCTGCTGCCTCTCTACAGACTTCCTCCCAACTCTGTTATTTCTCCCATGGTTCCTGGCAAATTGAGTGATCTTCCTGATCTATTCTTCTGAATATTACATCCCTATTTCCTTTCCAATTTTACAGACTGAATCCTCATCCCAACACCACCACCACCATGAATAATAACATTCCAGCTCTGCTTTTTAATTGTCTCAATCATGGTCTGTATTATATTGCCCTTAGCAGTCCCCTTGTCCATTGTGGGCTCAAGCTATGATGTGACAATACAAGCTTCGGCTTTATTTTTTTTAACAGATGATAAAACTGATAGAAAGGGGTTAAGCGATTTGTTCAAAACACACACAGTTTGTAGGTTGACAACTTCGATGATCTCCCTCCAATGTATCAAGGTTGCCTATGTGACCCATCTCAAAATTAAATTCAAAACTCTGGTCTCATTAGCCTTTTTTATCTAACCAAATATATTGATCATAGGCACTGATAAGAAGTAGGGAAATAGAAAAAGTGGTTATACAATCAATTGAATTTGACATACGTGGCCTGGATGTTTTTTGACGTTTTCCTACAATCTCCTTTGTACTTATCATTATAATATCTAAGCTCTTTCTTCCTTCCTATCTCCATTTATTTTTCCTTTTGGAGCTCAAAGCACTTTACTATTTTATCAATTTCATCTGCTTCTTGTCTTAGTCAGTAAAAGAGTAAGGTGGAGGGGAAAGGGATACAGACCATTTTCCTTAAATTCGAAGAGGGGAACATGAAGTACAGAGGGTAGTATAACCCTAGAGAAGCTTAAAGATAATTATTAAGGGGTTGTTCCAACTTTGGGTTTTATATGAGCAGTAATACAGGAGTGGGAAACACAGAGAGACCGATTTCCCTGACAGTGTTTAGTAACACTGTGGAGTAGGAAAGGGCAAAAGGGTAAACAATAATTAATCAGACAGGCACTGTGTGTGTGTGTGTGTGTGTGTTGTGTGTGTGTGTGTGTGTGTGTGCAAGCATTCTTTGTAGAATGTTATCAGACTATACTTAGTACCCTTTACATCTCTACTGGGGGATAGATATCTCAGCCTATCCATCTCTTTGAATTCTTGCCCTAAAGGTTAAGTATTATATACCTTGAAGGGTGGGGAAATAATCTTTGGCTATAACACAATTCTATTTTCAGAAAGAAAAATAAAGCAGATATATACATGTATATATATATATATATGTATATATATATATATAGATATATATAGAGATAGAGAGAGAGAGAGAGAGAGAGAGACGAGAGCGAGACTGAATGAAGCAGTTGAGACAGTAAAATGAGGAAAATCTAAGTTCAAATTCAGCCCGAGACACTTAATAGTTGTGCAAATCACTTAACCCTGTTGCCTCAGTTTCCTCATCTGTCTAGTCCAGTATCTTTGCCAAGAAAACTCCAAATAAAGTAAAAAAACAATAATAAAGTGTAGGGAGAAAGAGTATAGGAAAGATATTTGTGTGTGTGTTAAATGGGACAAACATATTATAAAGGGACATACATGTTTTTAGTGTAAAGACACTTTAGAGATATGTGTGTAAGGAAGAAGTAATTTCTCCAGAAAGATATAACAGCTCCAGAGATCCTCAGATGGTACATAGCAGCACAACCTCATGCAGTTGAAAGGTTCTAGATTTAGATCCCACATCTTGACAATCACTTATCTGTAAAATGAGGCAAACAGGGTAAAGTGACTTGACTAGGGTAACTCAAAGTAGTGTCTAAGGCTGGATTCGAACTCAAATCTTCCTAACTTCAGACCTGGCTCTCTATTCAGTGCACTACCTAGCTACTCTGGAGTCCTTAGTTTTCTATTCTGTAACATGACCAATATCAGGACTGAGACTTAGAGTGTCACCTTCCCCCCACCAATTAGTTCAGCTTCGGTGCTGGGACAAAGTGACATACTCATGATCTCAGACACTGTGTGACACTGGGGTAAGTCTCTTAATCTTGACCATAAAAATGGTGGTAATAATAATAGCACCTAGTTGCTGGCATTTTTATGAGATATTATTGTAAAATGTTTGGTATAGTGTCTAGTACATAGTGGGTGTTTAATAAATTCTTGTTTCCCTTTCTCCCTCTCCTCAACCAGTCATTGAACAGTTCACTGAAGCTTTGCCCTAACACAGTAGGGATATTCATTCCACAAGGCTTCTCTAGTGCAATGGTCTTTCCTTATCTTTCATATGGTTGGTAAGGTGGGATATGATGACTCAAGTGGTCTTCAGAAGTCTACCATGTTGGAAGGAACTGGCTCTGAATGGATAGGACTTTTTCATTACTCTTAGGTAACCAGGAAGGAGAGACAGCTCAAGTCTCAAGAATATTTTAATTGTCTATTAGGGAAAATGAATCCTTTTCTTTGCAGGGGAACATAAGAGGAAGAGCCCTGGTCCTATCACAAAAGGATTGAACTAAGTAATCTTTGAAGTCTTTCCGGCTCTGGATTTATGATTCTATGACTGATTCTTCCTTTGACGCATTGTGATTCAGATCTCAATAAGACTGTGTGACAATGGATAGCCGAATAAAATGAATCATAGATCTTCAAAGACAAAGGGACATTAAGAGAGCATTGGTCCCTTCCTCTGCCTTGTGATTGATGCATCAGTTGACCCCCCAGTGAGGTATAAATGAGCTCAAGGTGTTAGCTTACAGTCATAGTCAATCAATCAGTATTTATTAAGCACCTACTATGTTCCAGGAACTAAGACCTCCTGTAAATAGCAAAAGGGGAAGAGTGAAGGATGGTTGGGAGGTTCAAGACACATGTTACTTTTTTCACTGGGAATGGATACAGAGATGATTTTTACAGAGTAGATGGGAAGGTACTCTAAAAAACATCTATGTATCCATTTTATGTGCATATAGTTTCTCTCATTGGAATTTAAACTCCTTGAGAACAGAGATTCTTTTCATTTATTCTTCTCATTCCTTGTGCTTAGTATTATGTGTGATTTGTAGTAAACCCTTAATAAATGTTTGTTGATTACTTGGAGTTAATCTCCAGTCTCTCTGGACAAGAGATGAAAATAGTCCTATTGTACCCATGCTCAGCAGGCCACACCTGAAACATTGGCCATGATTCTTGGTGTTACATTTTAACAAGAACATTGACATATTCAAGTGCATCCAGTGAGTGGCAATCAGATTAGTAAGGTGGTATAAAATCATTTCATATCAAATTGATTTCAGGGAACAGGAGACTTTTATCAGATTCAAGAGAAGATTTAGTGGAGAACTATCATGTGAAAGAAGGATTAAGCTCATTCTCTAGAGGGCAGAACTAGAACCAATACCTGGAGAATAGAATATGTTCTGAGGGCTGATTTTAGATTGTTCTAAAGATGTAAAGAAAACCTTTACAATATTATAGCAATAGAATGGGGTAAGAGAGAGTAGGTCACCCTTGTTAGTTATATTATACAAAGGATCTTGACATTCTACAAGAGATTGGATTAGAGCCATCAGGTTATAAAGTCCTTGAGGCAGGAACTATTTTTTGTCTCTTTTCTTTTCCTTTCCTCTCTCTCTCTCTCTCTCTCTCTCTCTCTCTCTCTCTCTCTCTCTCTCTCTCTCTCTCTCTCTCTCTCTGTCTTTCTTTCTTTCTCTTTCTCTCCCTCGCTTTGTCTTTCTTTCTCTCTTTCTCTTTCTTTCTCTTTCTTTCTTTCTCTTCCTTCCTTCCTTCCTTCCTTCCTTCCTTCCTTCCTTCCTTCCTTCCTTCCTTCCTTCCTTCCTTCCTTCCTTCCTTCCTTCCTTCCTTCCTTCCTTCCTTCCTTCCTTCCTTCCTTCCTTCCTCCCTCCCTCCCTCCCTCCCTCCCTCCCTCCCTCCCTCCCTCCCTCCCTCCCTCCCTCCCTCCCTCCCTCCCTCTCTCTCTCTCTCTCTCTCTCTCTCTCTCTCTCTCTCTCTCTCTCTTTCTTTCTTTCTTTCTTTCTTTCTTTCTGTTTATTGTTTGATTAACTAATGATCTCTAAAATACTTTCCAACTGATTGTAGTATTCGATTTTAAATATGTAGATAAGCTAGGTCATTTTAAGAGATATTTTAAATATGTAGATAAGCTAGGTCATTTTAAGGATATGAGGAGGAAAAAAAAACTACCCACTCCTACCAATACCCAAAGAAGCTTTTCAGCTAGAAATCTACCACTATTAGGATCACCTACAAATTACACAATGAAGTCTGGGCCAGTGTCTACATTCAAAATGCAAATATTTACCTGAGAGCCCCTTAGGTCCTCTTTCATTTGCATCAATTAGTTGGTCAGATTAGGTAGTTGATTATCTCGGGTCCTGAGGGAATGAGATTTGCTGGCTCTTTCAGTGGGGAGAGAATTTGACAGTTCCAAATCTAGGCAGGGGACACTGGAAGGCCTTAACCAATATGTGAGAAATTGGAGAGGAGGAATTTGCCAAAGGCAAATTTTATTTAATTCATAATGTTGCTTAGGGCTGTCTTTGCCTGGAGCCTGAGAGTTCAAATGAGGAATGGTTAAAAGGGAAAGGCTAAGGTCTTGGCTGCTTATAGAGCAAGTCTATAAGGCAAACTCCTTGTTCCTTGATCTAACCCCAGCAGGATTCCCTGTGGACTTCTAATTGCTGTTTGACCCTGAATGAGAATCTCTTTATTCTATCTGCTCCTTGATGAAGGAAGAATAGCTTCTAGTTTTGATTCTGATTTGCTTCCTGGAACTTTAATTTCAGCTTGGCTTAAGTGCTTTTCACTTTTCTGTTAATGACCTTGAATAATTTTGACCTTATTTCAAGCATCCTGTCCTTGGTCCATTGACCTTATTTCTTAGATACCTGCTAATGACTGCTACTGACTTCAGGATGAGGGATAGGATACCATCTTTGCAAAAGCATCATTAGGGAAAAACTCTTGGGTGGGGGAGGATGTGAGACAGCACTAGACCAACTTCAATAAGGTTCTCCTTACTCTATAATAGGCCCATACTTCAGATAGTAGTCCTTTGGTCATTAGTCCCATCTCTCGGGGTCCTCGCTTGCTAGCTATGTTTTTAATATCCCACAGGCTGTGAATTTCAATTTTTTTTTAGCTGGGACCACTATTCTACTATAGAGGTCAGACCTTGTGCCCTGCAAGAAGAATTGCTTCTACTACTATTTTTGTGAGGGTTGAATCTATAAACCCTATAAATTTTACTTTATTGTAAAGTTCTGCCTTTTAAATAAGACTTCCTGTGCCCCAGTCCCATGATGTAATACATTGGTACAGAATATAAATAGTATCTCCTGCCAGGGAGGTGAATTTGGCTTCTCCCTTTCACAAAGTATCAGCCAGTCATGCTGATGGCTTAGCAGAGGATTAGTAGTAGCAAAAACAAGGTCAACCTGGCTAGTCAGGGATGGGCTCTTCTTCACTTGGGGAAGTTAAGGCATAGGGAGTTGAAGTAGCCTACTTATTCATAAAATTCCCACCGAGAATGCTGAGAAATATCATCTAGACCTATTCACACACTTTGGCTTCCATCTCACTTACCCCTTTTCTTCAAAAGCTGAATTTATAAACATGGATTTCATTGGTGAGCTCTGTCTCTGGGTCTCCTGACACTGATAGGCAAGCTTTCTCCTTCTTAGACCATCGTGTCCCTTCCTGGTCATTTCCAAACCATATCCCTGTGCTACCATTTTCCCCATTTTAGCTCCCCTTTTTGTGCCCCCAATAGAGTGTGAGCTTTTTGGAGGCAGTGCCTTGCTTGCTTGTTAGTATTTGCATGCCCTGTTAAGCACAGTTCCTGGTGTACAGTAAGTACTTCATCAATGCTTCTCCATTCATTCATGGGCACTCTTTCATGGCCACAGGGCTGAAGTACTTTTTACTACTTTTGTTTTTAGTTGCTTTTTAGTAATCTTTATAGTACTTTTGCTTATGGTTACTTTTTAGTAATCTGCTTAGTCATATCATTGTTTTATAGTCATTTTCAGTCATTGCTCACTCTCCATGATCCCATATGGGATTTTCTTGGCAAAGATGCTAGAGTGGTTTGCCATTTCCTTCTCCAGTTCATTTGACAGATGAGGAAACTGAGGCACCAAGATTAAGTGACTTGCCCAGGGTTATACAATTACTAACTGACCAGATTTATGCTCAGGAAAATGAGTCTTCCTCTTGACTTTTGGTCTGAGGCTCTACCTACTTGTGCAGTCTAACTACTAAGGCACAGCCTTGTTCCAATTGAGGCCTTTCATAAGAAGGAGAGACCTGAAGACTGGCTTCAAGTCTCCTAGATATTCTATGCAATTCAAGAACCAGTCTATGTAATGAGTTTTCTATGCTCTATCCCACTTCCCACTAGAACTGGTCTTGCCATGTATGTTTTATGTAGACATGAGCAGATTGGCAGAAGATAAGAAAATTTGTGTAGGAGAACGGTAGAGCACATGAACTGCCAAGGCTGTCTTTGGGTCTGGGTTTTCAGAGTTTGGGGGGAGAAGTTGAAATTGGCGCTAAATCATTGGCTCTCAATCTTCCCCCAAATCACTTTCCAATTCTCAGCTTCAAGTACTCTTCTTCATTACCATTAACCATTATCTTTGTCTAAGTCAATGAACTCATGAGACAGGTCTTTGCTTCATTTTGTGGGCTGGAGCCAGAAATCTTGCCAGCTAGACATTAACAGAACTGCAACAGAGAGTGGGAGTAAAAGGAAGAGGAGGAAGTTAAGACAGAGGAGCAGGGGGGCAGAGAGAAGGAGTCTGCATCTTTAAAGATTAATAGTATTGTTTGCTCATTAAGGAGATCATTCCAAGCCTAATGGTAGCCAGAACGCTTGAGTGCAAGCATCTGTTTGCTACTGGGAGACAATATTTATTGTTCAATACTTCAATGGATGTAAATAAACAGCCCGACCCAGATAATGTTCAAATAAACAAACAAGCAGCTGCCAGGAGCTCCCTGGATGGCTGACCTTTGTGGGGGCCATCCTGCTGATGTTTTTAATAGCAGGCTGCCTGGCAGCCCAGACACTCACCGTGCCAGGGATGGAGATAGGTGGCAGTGCTGTCTGGTGGATGGGCCGGGAGCCAGAAGGCCTCGAGGTAACTAGGGCTCTGCTGTCTAAGGAAATCCCAGGCTGGGAAATGTGTATCCTGAATGGGTTGTGGAAGGAGGATGCATATGGTGATGTGTATTGGTATGCCGGTATACTCGGAGGATATGTGTATATGCCATCTAGATAAAGGATATAGATGAAATGGCCTAAGGTCAGAGGCAAGGAGACGTGTTTGAGAGGGAAGATTGGATGTTGATTACTGGCTGGCTTCATGATTGAATGGTATGGAGGGTATATCTGCCTGTAAGGTTTATGTGTACAGAATATATACATGGGATGAGTGTAGATATGGATTGTAAAGGAAAGAAAATAAATGACCCCCTATCCCAAAGTCTAATCATACACCCTAACATTCCAATCTCCAGCCCATTCCCTCCAACTAGATTTTACAATCCACAAGGACAGGGGCCTTGAGTACTTCTCACTTATCCCTAAGCACATGATGGATGTTTAATAAATGTTTATTGAATGAATAAATAAGTGAATGAGTGGATAAATATTTAGATGCTGAAAAATTACCAAGTTGTAGAAAAGCATAGCTTTCCTCTATTTTCAAAGATTAAAGACCCACATTTTGTTTCTCGTCAATAAATAGAGCAAGCAATAAAGATTTAAGTGTTTCCTATGTGATAGGCATTTTACTGGACCCTAGGAGATACAAAATCAACAATGAAACAATCCTTATAGAACTTACACTTAGCAACCCATTATAGTTTTGTCATCCATGAATATGTCTATTTTTTATATTTTCAGCTTGGACCACCTCTTTGTACTATATGACTAAGCATTAGAGCTAATATTTCACTCTTAGAGGAAGTTTTCAAATAAAGCAAAATCCTCCTAATATAGAATCTTTTCTCTGATTGTGGGGCCAACGCTATGTCTTCTTTACCTCAGTTGCCTCTCTAAGTTCTTGAGTTCTATTAATGTACTATCTTTCAAAGTTCAAGGAATTCTCTCTTGCCCTAGCATTCAATTTAAACATTTGCTAAACACCTACTGTGTGCTTTCCACCCGACAGCTTAATTGAGGTCTGTGTTAAATTTCAGGGAGGCAAGCTCCTTGCACTCATGATGACTGATGTTTTGTTCCATTCATGGTTTCACAGACATTGATCTTTTCCTCTCTTTGCCTTCATCCCTCCAAGCTGAAGATCCATATCTGTGATTACTCGAGTTGCCCTTCCTTCATTTCATTTTATATTTCTTGAGGGCAACCAGAGCCATACCGAGTGTTAAAATTCAATTAAATTCAACAGGTATTAAGTTTCTCCTATGTTCCAATGCTGTGCTAGACACTGGGGATATCCAATCTGGGGACTAAACTGTAATAGTCTCAGCCCTCAAAGAGCCTGCTCCTCCTGCTGGGGTGATCAATAGGTAAGCAGCCGTGGCTCTAGATATGGGGTCAGTTCTCCTGGGGCAAGTTATTCCATCTCTCCAAGACTCAGTTTCCTCATTCATAAAATGAAGACATTAAATTACTCTAACCTATTTAATAAAAATTTATAAATCTAAAATCTCTAGATTTTAGAGATCTAAACTGATCTCTAAGGTCCCCTCCAATTCTTAATCTTATGATATTGTGTACACAAGTAAGTACATTCAAACTATAAACAAAGAATTATAAAGTGATTTCAACAGGGAGAGAGTACTATTAATAGCAGAAGTAGGAAACTAGAGGGTTTGGGAGTGGTGGTGAAGGGAAGTAATCAGGAAATACACTGAATAGGAGCCAGCACTTGAGCTATACTTTAGGGGAAGCTGGGGATTCTATGAGGTAGGGGTGATGAAGAAGTGCACTCTGGTCACGGGGAACTTCTTCTTGAACCTCTCCTGTGTTTCACTGGCCTGGCCCTTTGAGGGATGAGTATCTTCAGGGAACAATCAATACTAATTCTTTTCTTTAGTCATAACTCAGGGTTAGAGCTTGGAATAGTTTAGGGTCCTTCCCACCCCAGCTGAACTTAGCCACACACTCATTTTCCACCTTTTTTGTTCCTCATCCAGCCTCAAAAGACCTTACCTTTTATCAATAGGCTTGGCTTTCTACCACCCTTTAAAGCTATCTGTGAACTTAAAAGTCCTCACTAGACACTCATCCCTCAGATCATTTTAAAGATGCTATGTAAGCCCTTCACTGATTCTTAGGGAATCTACTGTGCTTACTTCTCTATTCGGAGAATTCATGTAGAGTCGCAAAGTACCTGTTTCTCTTTACCTTTTCTTGTCTATAAATGACATCCCCTGGGCAGGACGGCACACTTCTATACTACATGCTGACAGCTTCTTATTTGGTCTGGAACTTTGTCAAAGATCTTTAGAAAGGCTCAGGAGATGGAAGGCAGCTAGTTGGTGCAGTGAATAGAGCGCAGGGCTTTCAGTGAGTAAGACCCAAGTTCAAATTCAGCCTTTGAGACATAGTAGTTGCATGAATCTGGGAAAACATTTGACCTCTCTCTGCCTCAGTTTCTTCAACTTTCAAATGGCATAATCATAACAACTATTGCTCAAGGTTTGTGAAGGTCAAGTCAAAATTCTATTTGTAAAGTGCTCAGCATAGGTCTCAGAACATAGTAGGTACTTAATAAATACTTATTTCTTTCCTCCCTCCTTTCCTTTCTTTCCATTCTTTCCTTCTTTCCATTCCTCTCCCTCCCTCCCTCCCTCTCTTCCTTCCTTCCTTCCTTCCTTCCTTCCTTCCTTCCTTCCTTCCTTCCTTCCTTCCTTCCTTCCTTCCTTCCTTCCTTCCTTCCTTCCTTCCTTCCTTCCTTCCTTCTTTCCTTCCTTCCTTCTTCCCTTTCTCCTTATTCCTTCCTCCCTTTCTCCTTATTCCTTCCTTCCTTCCTTCCTTCCTTCCTTCCTTCCTTCCTTCCTTCCTTCCTTCCTTCCTTCCTTCCTTTCTTCCTTCCTTCCTTCTTCCCTTTCTCCTTCCTTCCTTCCTTCCTTCCTTCCTTCCTTCCTTCCTTCCTTCCTTCCTTCCTTCCTTCCTTCCTTCCTTCCTTCCTTCCTTCCTTCCTTCCTTCCTTCCTTCTTCCCTTTCTCCTTCCTTCCTTCCTTCTTTCTTCTCTCCCTCCTTCCAGATAATTAGGGGTTCTAATGTTACTCTGCCATTAATTTACTGCATGACCTTAGGCAAGAGATTTATTTGTTCTTGAGGCTATTTTCTTATCTACAAAGCTAGAATAACAGGACTCCTACAAATTTCATAGTATGGTTATATTAAAGAATAAATGGGATCAGATAGGTGAAAATGTTTTGAAATATACCAAACATGATGTAGGTATAAGGAGTTATCATGATTAGTATAGGCCAGCCAATGGATTGATTCCCTTTTATCCACTTGGTCATTATGAGATTAAAGACATGATTTTATCTTACTTGAACCATGTTGTTCTTCACTCTCCCACCTGAAAGGCTACGTTGTCTGGCATCAGTTATGTTGATCCCCAGGGAATAATATCACAATATGTGTCCATGACTCTACTCTCCTGAGGATACAGTCCCAAATCCATGTTATAACCCTATCTTCTCATGGCTAAACCATGACTTGGCTGTCAGAGATGGCTCAGTATGACCTTCCAGGCTCCCATTTGGAACACCTTCTATTTCAGGAAGTAGAAATTCTTCAAACTGAAAGGACTATGCAGCAGCTTAAGTCTGTCTGAGACAAGCCTCTAGACAAATAGGGAGGATCTCACCTCACTTACTCAGATATCCAGCATTGGCTGGGCTGCTCCAGCATCATAACAACACCTTTTCAAGAAACTGAGAAAATCTCCCAGTTCTCTCAACTCCCAATAGCTCTGAGTGGATGCAAAGCCTATGGAAACAGAGACAAATCAAAGTTTCCACTTCACTGTTCCCACTCCTGTGCTACTGTCCCAGTGGGTTAGTGGGGCTATACACAACATTCACTGGAGGGAAAACACAGGGTTACTTATACCCTAGTTTAGTCTTGTTCTTTCCCAAATTACCTACACTCAACATAATCTTAGTCTTGCTCTTCCCCAAATACCACAGTCAGCATTAGCTCTTCCTTACTGCTAATCCAGTAATGCTCAAAAGCAACAGTGTTTTGGCCACTCCACATACATTCTCGCCGAATGCCTTCTTATGTTGTAAACAGTGGCACATTTCCTAAATCATAGTAGCATCTGTTCTTGTTCCTTTCTTTGGCTCTGTTGGGTTCTCCTAGTGACCATGCTAACCGAAAATAGGCTCTTACCCAGTTCGGGGACATATGTTTAGGAAAAACCTAATTGTATCCCCCTATGTACCAGAGTAGTACTGACTTGCGTAACCTAGTTTCTCAAGGCATTTCCTGTGAAAATTTGATTCCCATTGCCCTGTGCTTTTAGGAGTCCATATTTTTCAAGAAGATTGACCTCACCCCTATGGAGGAGGGGAATGGGGACCAAAAGTTAAGTAGCAATGTTTGGGCATGAAATCCAATTTACCTTAGGGATCAGAGCAAGGGATATCTGATGGGACTTAGTTCCAGAAGAGTTCCCTGGGGAAGGAAGATTTTGCCTGAAGGCCTGGGGATGGCTGGAGGTAGGCCAGACCTCTCAGTATCATTCTAACTGTGGCTCCAGGCCTCCAATCTGGGGATGCAGCCTCGCTGGGCCAGAGGCCAAGGCCATCAGTGTTCGGTCAGACGTGGGTGGTAATCCCAATTGGTTTTGCACAAACTCTCATTTTCATTCAGATGAAGAAAGGCCCTGGCCAGGTTGGATTCCTTGTGGAATGGGGAACTGTATTGAAGAAGGAGGTCATCAGGAGCTCTGATGGCAAGGTTGAATGTGTCTCTCTTCCTTTTATTCTCTGTTTATTTTTTATGAGAAATGAAGGGAGCCATGTTCATGCACAGCTTCCTCACTGATGCTCATGGGCTAACGTCAGATACTTGAGGCAATTTAGCAGTAAATAAGAATTGGACAGAACCAGATGCAAACATACCCATCTAACATCTTAATTGGTTCTGAGAAAGCATGATATTAAGTGAAGCATTACAGGGGGAGTTACTTCTATTTATTGAATGCGAGCATGTGATACATATCAATGACCCCCAGTTTAGGATTCAGTATGGGTCTCTTTTCCTTCCTGTTTATTCATGGGTGGAATGTCTTTGCTAAAACAGGTTTGGGACATTCCATTTAATCTTTAGGGATTCAGTTTCCTCAACATTAAAATAAAAGTTAAACATGCTGACCTCTTTGATCCTTTATATCTTTAAATCAATGAGCCTGTGATTCTCTAACTATCATCATTTCTAACCAATCACATTTAGGGCACTTGATAAATGTTTTAGTTAAAGAAGTTCTTTATGGGAAAGATTAGAACATCTGTGAGTAGAGGTTGAATGTAGGAAGGCTATAGTTGGCATGAAATAATTCCCAAACTGGCTCTAATACATTGTTGGTGGAGTTGTGAACTGATCCAACCATTCTGGAGAGCAATTTGGAACTATGCCCAAAGGGTTATCAAACTGCATACCCTTTCATTCAGCAATGTTCTACTGAAATTATATCCCAAAGAGATCATAAAGGAGGGAAAGGGATCCACATGTGCAAAAATGTTTGTGGCAGCCCTTTTTGAAGTGGCAAGAAACTAGAAATTGAGGGCAGGCCCATCATTTGGAGAATGGCTGAGTAAATTGTGGTATATGAATGTTATGGAATATTATTGTTGTTCTATAAGAAATGATCAACAGGATGATTTCAGAAAGGCCTGGAAAGACTTACATGAACTGATCCTGAGTGAAGTGAATAGAACCAAGAGAACATTGTACAAGGCAACAACAAGGTTATATGACGATCCACTATGATGGACATGGCTCTTTTCAACAATGAGGTGATTCAGGCCAATTCCAATAAACGTGTGAGGGAGAGCCATCTGTACCCAAGAGAGAACTGTGTGGATCGCAAATTGTATTTTCATCTTTTTTGTTGTTGTTTGCTTACATTTTGTTTTCTTTCTCATTTTTCCCTTTTTGATCTAATTTTTATTGTACAACATGATAATTGTGGAAATATGTATAGCAAAATTGCACATGTTTAACATATTGAATTACTTGTTGTTTAGGGGAAGAGTTGGGGGGGAAGAAGGAAAAAAATTTGGAACACAAGGTTATGCAAAGTTAAATATTGAAAATTATCTATGTATGTGTTTTGAAAATAAAAATCTTTAATCCACAAAAAAGAAATAATTCCCAAACCAGAGAAGCTAAGTAGATCAGTTCTAATATCCCCAAAATATCTTAACTCTTCTAAACAAGACTCCTCTTGGGGATAACTTGAAACTAATTCTGTTTTTCTCTCTTTCCCTCTGAAACTTGAATATTGAATTAAACCTAGATTTGACTTTCGGCCATAGTTTTCCCTCTCCATCTTCTCTGGGCATTGAGCAAATTCTACCACATCCCATTTAACATCCCTCTTATCTGTTCCTGAGACACTTGAACCCACATCAAAATCTGTGTTCTATGGCACTACTTTTATTAGTCAAAAAAGTAGTTTTCTATGCTGAATCACTTCAGTGAAGAAACTTCTGTAATGGATGGTTTCCAACCATGCAATTGAAATTATTCTGGTAGCAAATCCATTGAATATAATTTAAGGATGTCATTTTGGATTTATGTCAGACTTCAGTTATCTGAATTTTTATGCTCCTATCCCCAAGAAACACAGGAGTTTATTGAATGGGGAGAAAGGGGTAAGATGATTAGACCTGCACTTAAATAAAACCAAATTGATAACTGTGTGGAGAAAGGTTGGGAGTGGGGAGAAGCTTAATAGGAGAACAAATAGGATGTTATCACAGTAGTCCAGGAGAGAAGTAATAAAGGTCTTAATTAGGATTTAATTGGATTAGTAAAGTGAATGAGGAGGAGCAATCAAGAATGATACTGAGGTTTCAAATCAGGGTGATGAGGTAGTAGTGCCCTAGATTCTAAGAGGGAAGTTTAGAAGAGGAGCAGGTTTGGGAGGAAAAGTCTAGAAGTATACTGGACGCATAGTTTGAACTAACCAAGTAGCAATTGGTGATGCCCAACTAGAACTTAGGGGTCTGATGAGCAGGGAACTGACCAATTGACATCTTCTTGGAGATGATAATTGAACCCAGAGTACTGATGGGATCACCATGTGAGAGAAAAAATGGAAAAGAGAAAGTGAGTGTGTGATATATCAGCAGAATGAAAAATAGTCAGGCAGGTAAGCTAAGAACTAAGACAAAGCAGCATCCCAAAAACTTAGCAAGGAGAAAATCTCCAGATGCAAGCATGCAAGAGGAGAATAAGTTGAAAGTTTCAGATATTGCAAAGAGTTCAAGAAAGATGAAGATGAAGAAATCATCATTGAAACTGGCAATTAAGATAACTTTGAAGGGAACAGTTTTATTTGAGTATTGGGGACGGAAGACATTGCAGGGGCTTAAGAAAAGAGTGAGTTGTGGTACTGAGATTATGTGGCTTTTTTTAGGGAGCTTGATTATAAAAGAGAGAAGAGAGAGGGAAGGACAGTTAATAGACATGACAGGACTTAAGGAGAATTTTGATTTTTATTTGTTTTAAGGATGAGAGAAGCAGGAATGTTTGTAGGCAGCCAAAAAGAACCCAGCAGATAGAAACTTGAATAAAAAATCTTCTGGAAGAAATTGGGATGAAGGTTACCAATAGAGATATCAGTAGCACCTGGAAGAAACCCACATTGGTCAGTTCCTTTCCTATGGTTTAGGTAAGAGGAGGAGGAAGGGAAATGGGTTCTTTGCTTCAGGTTTTGTTCATAATTCACTTGGGGTGTCAGTTATGATAGCCCAAAGACCTGAGTTTGAATCCCAGTTCTGCTTCTCATCAGCAACTGGTTAACCCTGGACAAGTCCATTTATTAGTTTCTTTATTTGTAAAATAGGCATGAAAATATCTGAACTATCTGCCTTATGCAACTTCATGGGATTGTAAGGATGAAATATGATAACAGTAGCCATGAAGACTGTTTGTATAAGACTTTAAAGCTTGAAAAATGCTTTATGTATATACATTGTTCTATACAAGAACCTTATGAAATAAATGTTCATTCTTATAGGTCCCATTTTGGAGATAAGGAAATTGAGGCTAAGTAAGATTGCCTGGAATCACATATCTAGTTGGTATTTGAGTCAAAATCCAAACTCAGGACTTCCTCATTCCATGTCCTGTGCTGTAATCATTTAGCCATGTAAAATACTACATAAATGACATCATCATCATCCATATCCATCATCATCATCCATCATCATCATTACTGTTAACAATATTCTGGGCACTTTAGAAATAGAACTCGCTCTGGCCCTGCTATTTTTGGTAGGCTGATCTTTCAGATGATCTGCAGTGCTCTAAGATATCTCTCTTCCTGGCTGAGCTGAGGCATTCTTGACATATCTCCTTCTCTCTTCAGATCCGTGTGGATGGACCCCGAGGAAATGCCCTGCAGTATGAGACCGTGCAGGTGGTGGACCCTGGCCCGGTTCTCAGGGATATGGCTTTCTCCATGGACCATGAACATCTCTACATCATGTCAGACAGACAGGTAAGGCAAACCAAAAGCCACCATTGATGGTGCTGATTCTTTATAAGAGATTTGGCTCCTTTTGGGTTCATTTCCAAACTTCTTGCTATTGATATGGAATAAGGGAAAGGAGAAGAAAACAATTTGTAGATAAGTTCTTGCTTTCTGGTTAAGGTCAATTCATGAAGAACTAGTTGAAAACAGAATAGATTTTATTATTTTGTTCTTTGTCTACAGTTCATATTGCATAACTTATGGAAAATAGGTGGGATAAAAGGGAGAGGAAGAACTAAGTGGTGAATAATGATCACCGGATAGGCAAGTCTGGAAATTACCCTTTAATTTAAAAATAATAGTGAAGTCATTCCCTTCATTGCAGAAGTGGGGGACTAGAGTGTAGAATATGGCATATACTATCAAATGTGGTTAGTGGTGTTGGCCTTTGTGAATTCCTTTTATGCCTTTTTTTTTTAAAAAACTTTGTTACAAGGGAACAATTCCATTAATCTACAAAGGAAGGCTTGCTGAGTAAGGGATGGGGGAGGAGGTTGAGAGATATATTTGGAAATAAAAGTGAAGTTAAAAAAGGAATCAGTAACAGTGATGACATCAATGTACGTCTTGGAAATCAGATGAAACACAGTAAAAGCTGAGGGATTCTGGATGTAGAATGTTGTGTATTTGGTCTCTGTTGATTTGCTTAACACTTTTCTTGTTACAATGAAGCTTCAGTGGAGACAAAGATCATGAGGAAATGATAACAAAAGGTATCAATAAAAATAATCATTCAATAAAAATAAAATTGATAAAAAGTTGGCATCCAAAAAATAAAAAAGAAAAAATAAATAAAATTAGGGCATTGTGGATTCAGTCCTCTCCTTTTATCCTCTAAATTTCCATTTCAAGGAAAGCAAGATCCTTGTTCAGAGATATGTTGATAAATGTTTAACATCCAGATCTCCAACCCTCCCACCTCCCAAAAAAGACTTAAGAAACATTTTTAAGTTTAATCTTCATTATCAAGATTTTCTTAATCATGTTCTCAAGTTTAGATAATCAACAGGAGAATAAATCAAGCCCTGATGCATAATGTTTGCTGATTTCTGAGGTATGAATACTGGTACTAAAAATCAGAGTCTTGAGAACTGACTCCAAAATGCTGCTGGCTATAATATTGGACTCTAATTTCTGGTCTATAAGCACCATTAGCATCAAGGTTATTTCCCATAACACAGGATGCATCCAGGGTGATCAAATGGTAAGTGCTGAGAAGAAGCCCATTGAAGAGAACATCCAGGAGACTGGGTCAATGAACATGCCATCAGATGGGAGAGCCTCCTGTGGCCTTTTTAATTGGTCAGTAACTTTAGAAGATAGCTTCCTAGCTTCCCACCAAGCAAGTCCATGATGCTCAACTTGGAGCAGCTGTGGTCATGTGAAGTCACCAAAAAGGAATATGTCTCAAAGTTTTACCAGAAGCTGGAATTCAATTGAATTTTCAGATGAATTGTATGAGTCGCCCTGAGTTCAGACTTAGTCAAAAAATAAGAATTGACCACAGAGAAGCTAGTTTGTCCAAACACTGATGTATCCAAGTGCTAGAATGGGAAAAAATAGCAATTGCAAGAGAGAAAGCAACATGGACTCTGCCTTTCCTCCTCCTTCCCTTCCTGCTTAGAATACTTGGTCTGGAATGAAATGGGCTGTGGCCACCATTCTTCCTCTGTTCTCAGCTTGATATAAAGGAAAACTCCTTGGCTTAGGTTTTAGGATTTGATTTTGAATTTTGGCTCTGAGACTTCCTAGCTGTGTAATCTTCAGCATTTGACTTAATTTTTGTAGGCATTCACAAGATTGTTGATTTAGAACTGAAAGCACCTTGGAAATCATCAAGTAAAACCTTTCATTTTATAGATGAGGAAACTGAGGCAGAAAAGGATTAATGAGTACCCATGATCATACAGCTAAAAAGTGAACCCAGGTTTCCATGATTTCGATTCCAGTGTTTTGTCTACAACATTATTGTTTTCTCCTCTATGAAATTTTTACTCCTCTTGGACTAGAGCATCCCTATGGTTCTTCCCAGCTCTAAATTAGACCATTCTATTGATGTGGTAGTATCAAAATAATCTGAATTGATGTGAATCCTCATCCTGTCTTTCCTAATGACTAGCTATGTGATCTTGTGCAAAGTTAGGACTCTTTCCTGGACCTCAGTTCCCTCATCTCTAAGACTAGGGGGGTTGACCTTGATATGTCCAAGGTCCGTTTTCAGACCTGTGACTGAGTTCAAAGCAGTGTGTCTTCCCAGGGCACTATCTCCAGACCATGAATATTTATACATAGACTCCAGAGAGTATCTGTGGCAGCGGCAGCAGAAGCAAGGGGGCAAGCCCTCCCCTCTCATTCATCTTCATCAGGGAGGCTGAGAGCCTGAACTCTGTGACAGAGTCCGAATTGTTCCAGCCTGGTTGCCCCTCTCCACAGTGGGGGGGATGAATGCCACATTATGCCACCCACAGGGCTTGTGCATTATTCCTGGGAAGTTGATGCCGGCCCCACCCTCCCGGGAGTCTCTGATGACATCTTCAGCTGGTGTGAGGCTCTTCAGGCCCCCCACTCCCAGTCACACTGGGACCCATTGTGACCACCAGCTGAGGCCCTTGTGCCTTGGAGTGACCTGGGGCTGGGTCCAGAGGGGAGATTTCTGCTCTGGGAACCAGGGTCTTTGAGATCCAGTCTTCAGCCTGGCATATGTCTCAGGGCATATGCCCTCTAGCTGGGCCATATACTGTGTATTCTCTGTCCCTCTCTGATAAATGTTTATGTAGATGATGAGAGTGGATCTTTTTAATGTTATGAACTAGCTTGAGAAGAATACAGATCATCAGTGACCTCAGGTTCTTTTGAGGTCTGCCCCATGGGTCAGTGTGTCAGAACCAGGCAATGGCACTCTTTAAGGACCTACTTAGGTGGCAGTTGGTGATCTTTATGAAGGTCTTAATATGGTTTTCTCCCCAAAGAGGCTCCGTAGTCAACAGGGTGATGACAATTTCCAATTCGAGCTTGCCCATCCTATAAGAAGGGCATTCAACCTCAATTATGCCTTTGCCCATCGCCCATCCACTTCCCTCTTAGTGCCTTATCTCCACCAATTCGGCTGACCACTGATGGAAACCAGCTTAAGCTCAGGTCCTGTCAAGATGCCATCAAGAACAACAGGGTGTGGGAAGTGTAACTAAGGAAACAGGGCAAGTAGTGGAGTCCTACCAAGTTCAAGCAAGGTCCTTTTCTAGAACACACCAAGGGACACAGAGCAGGAACGCCATCAATTAACCAGACTAGGG